>NC_044569.1:51353357-51563956 GCF_007565055.1 Rhinopithecus roxellana | reverse complement strand
AGTTACACGTTTCTCTTCAGTGATCAGTTTGTTAGCACAGTTTCTGGAAATCTGCAATTAGATACTTCACAGCGCAATGAACATTACAGTGACAAAGGAAATTCCACAGATGAAAACTAGAAAGAAGCTTTCTTAGAAACTTCTTGGTGATGTGTGAATTCATCTCACAGAGTTACACTTATGTTTCGTGGAGCAGTCCATTAACACTGTCTTTGGGAACTGAGAAGGGCTTCTTGGATCACATTGAGGCCTACGCTGATAAAGGAATTTCATCCGTTCAAAACGTGAAAGAAGCTTTTTGAGAAACTTCTTTCTGATCTGTGAGTTCATCTCACAGAGTTACAACCTCTGCCTTAAGAAGCAGTTGCTAACACTTTTTTTGTGAATCTGCAAAGTGATATTTGGGAGCCTATTGAGGCCCATGGTGATAAAGGAAATTTCTTTCCTCAACATAATACTACTAAGGAGAAGCTTTTCCTGAGAAACTGGCATTGCCATGTGTGAATGCAACTCACAGAGTTTACACGGTTTTTCCTTCAAGTGATCAGTTTGTTAGCACAGTTTTTTCTGGAAATCTGTGCAATTAGGATACTTCATAGCGCAATGAACATTACGAGTGACAAAGGAAATATCCACAGATGAAAACTAGAAAGAAGCTTTCTTAGAAACTTCTTGGTGATGTGTGAATTCATCTCCAGAGTTACACTTATGTTTCGTGGAGCAGTCCATTTAACACTGTCCTTTGGGAATCTGGAGAAGGGCTTCTTTGGATCACATTGAGGCCTAGCCTGATAAAGGAAATTTCATTCATCGTTCAAAACGTGAAGAAGCTTTCTGAGAACTTCTTTCTGATCTGTGAGTTCATCTCACAGAGTTACAACCTCTGTCTCAAGAAGCAGTTTGCTAACACTTTTTGTGGAATCTGCAAGTGATATTTGGGAGCCTATTGAGGCCCATGGTGATAAAGGAATTATCCTACATACTAACTAAAGGAGAAGCTTTCTGAGAAAACTGCATTGCCATGTGGTGAATGCAACTCCAGAGTTACACGTTTCTTCAGTGATCAGTTTGTTAGCACAGTTTTCTGGAAATCTGCAATTAGATACTTCATAGCGCAATGAACATACAGTGACAAAGGAAATTTCCAGAGATGAAAACTAGAAAGAAGCTTTCTTTAGAAACTTCTTGGTGATGTGTGAATTCATCTCACAGAGTTACACTTATGTTTCGTGGAGCAGTCCATTAACACTGTCTTTGGGGAATCTGAGAAGGGCTTCTTTGGATCACATTGAGGCCTACGCTGATAAAGGAAATTTCATCCGTTCAAAACGTGAAAGAAGCTTTTTGAGAAAGTTCTTTCTGATCTGTGAGTTCATCTCACAGAGTTACAACCTCTGCCTTAAGAAGCAGTTTGCTAACACTTTTTTGTTGGAATCTGCAAAAGTGATATTTGGGAGCCTATTGAGGCCCATGGTGATAAGGAATTATCCCTCCACATAATAACTAAGGAGAAGCTTTCTGAGAAACTGGCATTGCCATGTGTGAATGCAACTCACAGAGTTTCACGTTTCTCTTCAGTGATCAGTTTGTTAGCACAGTTTTCTGGAAATCTGCAATTAGATACTTCATAGCGCAATGAACATTACAGTGACAAAGGAAATTTCACAGATGAAAACTAGAAAGAACCTTTCTTAGAAACTTCTTGGTGAGTGTGTGAATTCATCTCACAGAGTTACACTATGTTTCATGCAGCAGTCCATTAACACTGTCTTTGGGGGAAACTGAGAAGGGCTTCTTTGGATCACATTGAGGCCCACGCTGAATAAAGGAAATTTCATCCGTCAAAACGTGAAAGAAGCTTTCTGAGAAACTTCTTTCTGATCTGTGAGTTCATCTCACAGAGTTACAACCTCTGTCTCAAGAAGCAGTTTGCTAACACTTTTTTGGTGGAATCTGCAAAGTGATATTTGGGAGCCTATTGAGGCCCATGGTGATAAAGGAATTATCCTCACATACTAACTAAGGAGAAGCTTTCTGAGAAACTGCATTGCCATGTGTGAATGCAACTCACAGAGTTACACGTTTCTCTTCAGTGATCAGTTTGTTAGCACAGTTTTCTGGAAATCTGCAATTAGATACTTCATAGCGCAATGAACATTACAGTGACAAAGGAAATTTCCAGAGATGAAAACTAGAAAGAAGCTTTCTTTGAAACTTCTTGGTGATGTGTGAATTCATCTCACAGAGTTACACTTATGTTTCGTGGAGCAGTCCATTAACACTGTCTTTGGGGAAACTGAGAAGGGCTTCTTTGGATCACATTGAGGCCTACGCTGATAAAGGAAATTTCATCCGTTCAAAACGTGAAAGAAGCTTTCTGAGAAACTTCTTTCTGATCTGTGAGTTCATCTCACAGAGTTACAACCTCTGCCTTAAGAAGCAGTTTGCTAACACTTTTTTGGTGGAATCTGCAAAGTGATATTTGGGAGCCTATTGAGGCCCATGGTGATAAAGGAATTATAATCCCATAATAACTAAGGAGAAGCTTTCTGAGAAACTGCATTGCCATGTGTGAATGCAACTCACAGAGTTACACGTTTCTCTTCAGTGATCAGTTTGTTAGCACAGTTTTCTGGAAATCTGCAATTAGATACTTCCTAGCGCAATGAACATTACAGTGACAAAGGAAATAACCACAGATGAAAACTAGAAAGAAGTTTTCTTAGAAACTTCATGGTGATGTGTGAATTCATCTCACAGAGTTACATTTATGTTTCGTGGAGCAGTTCATTAACACTGTCTTTGGGGAATCTGAGAAGGGCTTCTTTGGATCACATTGAGGCCTATGCTGATAAAGGAAATTTCATCCGTTCAAAACGTGAAAGAAGCTTTCTGAGAAACTTCTTTCTGATCCGTGAGTTCATCTCACAGAGTTACAACCTCTGCCTCAAGAAGCAGTTTGCTAACACTCTTTTCGAGGAATCTGCAAAGTGATATTTGGGAGTCTATTGGAGCCCATGGTGATAAAGAAAATATCCTCACATAATAACTGAAGAGAAGCTTTCTGAGAAACTGCATTGCCATGTGTGAATGCAACTCACAGAGTTACACGTTTCTCTTCAGTGATCAGTTTGTTAGCACAGTTTTCTGGAAATCTGCAATTAGATACTTCCTAGCGCAATGAACATTACAGTGACAAAGGAAATATCCACAGATGAAAACTAGAAAGAAGCTTTCTTAGAAACTTCTTGGTGATGTGTGAATTCATCTCACAGAGTTCCACTTATGTTTCGTGGAGCAGTCCATTAACACTGTCTTTGGGGAATCTGAGAAGGGCTTCTTTGGATCACATTGAGGCCTACGCTGATAAAGGAAATTTCATCCGTTCAAAACGTGAAAGAAGCTTTCTGAGAAACTTCTTTCTGATCCGTGAGTTCATCTCACAGAGTTACAACCTCTGCCTCAAGAAGCAGTTTGCTAACACTCTTTTCGTGGAATCTGCAAAGTGATATTTGGGAGCTTATTGGGGCCCGTGGTGATAAAGGAATTATCCTCACATAATAACTAAAGAGAAGCTTTCTGAGAAACTGCATTGCCATGTGTGAATGCAACTCACAGAGTTACACGTTTCTCTTCAGTGATCAGTTTGTTAGCACAGTTTTCTGGAAATCTGCAATTAGATACTTCATAGCGCAATGAACATTACAGTGACAAAGGAAATTTCCACAGATGAAAACTAGAAAGAAGCTTTCTTAGAAACTTTTTGGTGATGTGTGAATTCATCTCACAGAGTTACACTTATGTATCGTGGAGTAGTCCATTAACACTGTCTTTGGGGAATCTGAGAAGGGCTTCTTTGGATCACATTGAGGCCTACGCTGATAAAGGAAATTTCATCCGTTCAAAAGGTGAAAGAAGCTTTCTGAGAAACTTCTTTCTGATCTGTGAGTTCATCTCACAGAGTTACAACCTCTGCCTCAAGAAGCAGTTTGCTAACACTCTTTTCGTGGAATCTACAAAGTGATATTTGGGAGCCTATTGGGGCCCAGGGTGATAAAGCAAATATCCTCACATAATAACTAAAGAGAAGCTTTCTTAGAAACTGCATTGCCATCTGGGAATGCAACTCACAGAGTTACACGTTTCTCTTCAGTGATCAGTTTGTTAGCACAGTTTTCTGGAAATCTGCAATTAGATACTTCCTAGCGCAATGAACATTACAGTGACAAAGGAAATATCCAAAGATGAAAACTAGAAAGAAGCTTTCTTAGAAACTTCTTTGTGATGTGTGAATTCATCTCACAGAGTGACACTTATGTTTCGTGGAGCAGTCCATTAACACTGTCTTTGGGGAATCTGAGAAGGGCTTCCTTGGATCACATTGAGGCCTACGCTGATAAAGGAAATTTCATCCGTTCAAAACGTGAAAGAAGCTTTCTGAGAAACTTCTTTCTGATCCGTGAGTTCATCTCACAGAGTTACAACCTCTGCCTCAAGAAGCAGTTTGCTAACACTCTCTTCGTGGAATCTGCAAGTGATATTTGGGAGTCTATTGGAGCCCATCGTGATAAAGCAAATATCCTCATATAATAACTAAAGAGAAGCTTTCTGAGAAACTGCATTGCCATGTGTGAATGCAACTCACAGAGTTACACGTTTCTCCTCAGTGATCAGTTTGTTAGCACAGTTTTCTGGAAATCTGCAATTAGATACTTCCTAGCGCAATGAACATTACAGTGACAAAGGAAATATTCACAGATGAAAACTAGAAAGAAGCTTTCGTGGAAACTTCGTGGTGATGTGTGAATTCATCTCACAGAGTTACACTTATGTTTCGTGGAGCAGTCCATTAACAATGTCTTGGAGGAATCTGAGAAGGGGCTTCTTTGGATCACATTGAGGACTACTCTGATAAAGGAAATTTCATCCGTTCAAAACGTGAAAGAAGCTTTCTGAGAAACTTCTTTCTGATCTGTGAGTTCATCTCACAGAGTTACAACCTCTGCCTCAAGAAGCAGTTTGCTAACACTCTTTTCGTGGAATCTGCAAAGTGATATTTGGGAGCCTATTGGGGCCCAGGGTGATAAAGGAATTATCCTCACATAATAACTAAAGAGAAGCTTTCTGAGAAACTGCATTGCCATGTGTGAATGCAACTCACAGAGTTACACGTTTCTCTTCAGTTATCAGTTTGTTAGCACAGTATTCTGGAAATCTGCAATTAGATACTTCCTAGCGCAATGAACATCACAGTGACAAAGGAAATATCCACAGATGAAAACTAGAAAGAAGCTTTCTTAGAAACTTCTTGGTGATGTGTGAATTCACCTCACAGAGTTACACTTATGCTTCGTGGAGCAGTCCATTAACACTGTCTTTGGGGAATCTGAGAAGGGCTTCTTTGGATCACATTGAGGCCTACGCTGATAAAGGAAATTTCATCCATTCAAAACGTGAAAGAAGCTTTCTGAGAAACTTCTTTCTGATCTGTGAGTTCATCTCACAGAGTTACAAACTCTGCCTCAAGAAGCAGTTTGCTAACAATCTTTTCGTGGAATCTGCAAAGTGATATTTGGGAGCCTATTGGGGCCCATGGTGATAAAGGAATTATCCTCACATAATAACTAAAGAGAAGCTTTCTGAGAAACTGCATTGCCATCTGTGAATGCAACTCACAGAGTTACACGTTTCTCTTCAGTGATCAGTTTGTTAGCACAGTTTTCTGGAAATCTGCAATTAGATACTTCCTAGCGCAATGAACATTATAGTGACAAAGGAATTATCTAGAGATGAAAACTAGAAAGAAGCTTTCGTAGAAACTTCTTGGTGATGTGTGAATTCATCTCACAGGGTTACACTTATGTTTCGTGGAGCAGTCCATTAACACTGTCTTTGGGGAATCTGAGAAGGGCTTCTTTGGATCACATTGAGGCCTACGCTGATAAAGGAAATTTCATCCGTTCAAAACGTGAAAGAAGCTTTCTGAGAAACTTCTTTGTGATGTGTGAATTCATCTCACAGAGTGACACTTATGTTTCGTGGAGCAGTCCATTAACACTGTCTTTGGGGAATCTGAGAAGGGCTTCCTTGGATCACATTGAGGCCTACGCTGATAAAGGAAATTTCATCCGTTCAAAACGTGAAAGAAGCTTTCTGAGAAACTTCTTTCTGATCCGTGAGTTCATCTCACAGAGTTACAACCTCTGCCTCAAGAAGCAGTTTGCTAACACTCTCTTCGTGGAATCTGCAAAGTGATATTTGGGAGTCTATTGGAGCCCATCGTGATAAAGCAAATATCCTCATATAATAACTAAAGAGAAGCTTTCTGAGAAACTGCATTGCCATGTGTGAATGCAACTCACAGAGTTACACGTTTCTCCTCAGTGATCAGTTTGTTAGCACAGTTTTCTGGAAATCTGCAATTAGATACTTCCTAGCGCAATGAACATTACAGTGACAAAGGAAATATTCACAGATGAAAACTAGAAAGAAGCTTTCGTGGAAACTTCGTGGTGATGTGTGAATTCATCTCACAGAGTTACACTTATGTTTCGTTGAGCAGTCCATTAACAATGTCTTGGAGGAATCTGAGAAGGGCTTCTTTGGATCACATTGAGGACTACTCTGATAAAGGAAATTTCATCCGTTCAAAACGTGAAAGAAGCTTTCTGAGAAACTTCTTTCTGATCTGTGAGTTCATCTCACAGAGTTACAACCTCTGCCTCAAGAAGCAGTTTGCTAACACTCTTTTCGTGGAATCTGCAAAGTGATATTTGGGAGCCTATTGGGGCCCAGGGTGATAAAGGAATTATCCTCACATAATAACTAAAGAGAAGCTTTCTGAGAAACTGCATTGCCATGTGTGAATGCAACTCACAGAGTTACACGTTTCTCTTCAGTTATCAGTTTGTTAGCACAGTATTCTGGAAATCTGCAATTAGATACTTCCTAGCGCAATGAACATTACAGTGACAAAGGAAATATCCACAGATGAAAACTAGAAAGAAGCTTTCTTAGAAACTTCTTGGTGATGTGTGAATTCACCTCACAGAGTTACACTTATGCTTCGTGGAGCAGTCCATTAACACTGTCTTTGGGGAATCTGAGAAGGGCTTCTTTGGATCACATTGAGGCCTACGCTGATAAAGGAAATTTCATCCATTCAAAACGTGAAAGAAGCTTTCTGAGAAACTTCTTTCTGATCTGTGAGTTCATCTCACAGAGTTACAAACTCTGCCTCAAGAAGCAGTTTGCTAACAATCTTTTCGTGGAATCTGCAAAGTGATATTTGGGAGCCTATTGGGGCCCATGGTGATAAAGGAATTATCCTCACATAATAACTAAAGAGAAGCTTTCTGAGAAACTGCATTGCCATCTGTGAATGCAACTCACAGAGTTACACGTTTCTCTTCAGTGATCAGTTTGTTAGCACAGTTTTCTGGAAATCTGCAATTAGATACTTCCTAGCGCAATGAACATTATAGTGACAAAGGAATTATCTAGAGATGAAAACTAGAAAGAAGCTTTCGTAGAAATTTCTTGGTGATGTGTGAATTCATCTCACAGGGTTACACTTATGTTTCGTGGAGCAGTCCATTAACACTGTCTTTGGGGAATCTGAGAAGGGCTTCTTTGGATCACATTGAGGCCTACGCTGATAAAGGAAATTTCATCCGTTCAAAACGTGAAAGAAGCTTTCTGAGAAACTTCTTGGTGATGTGTGAATTCATCTCACAGAGTTACAGTTATGCTTCGTGGAGCAGTCCATTAACACTGTCTTTGGGGAATCTGAGAAGGGCTTCTTTGGATCACATTGAGGCCTACGCTGATAAAGGAAATTTCATCCGTTCAAAACGTGAAAGAAGCTTTCTGAGAAACTTCTTTCTGATCTGTGAGTTCATCTCACAGAGTTACAAACTCTGCCTCAAGAAGCAGTTTGCTAACACTCTTTTCGTGGAATCTGCAAAGTGATATTTGGGAGCCTATTGGGGCCCAGGGTGATAAAGCAAATATCCTCACATAATAAATAAAGAGAAGCTTTCTGAGATACTGCATTGCCCTCTGTGAATGCAACTCACAGAGTTACACGTTTCTCTTCAGTGATTAGTTTGTTAGCACAGTTTTCTGGAAATCTGCAATTAGATACTTCCTAGCGCAATGAACATTACAGTGACAAAGGAAATATCCTCAGATGAAAACTAGAAAGAAGCTTTCTTAGAAACTTCTTTGTGATGTGTGAATTCATCTCACAGAGTTACACTTATGTTTCGTGGAGCAGTCCATTAACACTGTCTTTGGGGAATCTGAGAAGGGCTTCTTTGGATCACATTGAGGCCTACGCTGATAAAGGAAATTTCATCCGTTCAAAACGTGAAACAAGCTTTCTGAGAAACTTCTTTCTGATCCGTGAGTTCATCTCACAGAGTTACAACCTCTGCCTCAAGAAGCAGTTTGCTAACACTCTTTTCGTGGAATCTGCAAAGTGATATTTGGGAGTCTATTGGAGCCCATGGTGATAAAGCAAATATCCTCACATAATAACTAAAGAGAAGCTTTCTGAGAAACTGCATTGCCATGTGTGAATGCAACTCAGAGAGTTACACGTTTCTCTTCAGTGATCAGTTTGTCAGCACAGTTTTCTGGAAATCTGCAATTAGATACTTCATAGCGCAATGAACATTAGAGTGACAAAGGAAATATCCACAGATGAAAACTAAAAAGAAGCTTTCTTAGAAACTTCTTGGTGATGTGTGAATTCATCTCACAGAGTTACACTTATGTTTCATGGAGCAGTCCATTAACACTGTCTTTGGGGAATCTGAGAAGGGCTTCTTTGGATCACATTGAGGCCTACGCTGATAAAGGAAATTTCATCCGTTCAAAACGTGAAAGAAGCTTTCTGAGAAACTTCTTTCTGATCTGTGAGTTCATCTCACAGAGTTACAACCTCTGCCTCAAGAAGCAGTTTGCTAACACTCTTTTCGTGGAATCTGTAAAGTGATATTTGGGAGCGTATTGGGGCCCATGGTGATAAAGGAATTATCCTCACATAATAACTAAAGAGAAGCTTTCTGAGAAACTGCATTGCCATGTGTGAATGCAACTCACAGAGTTACACGTGTCTCTTCAGTGATCAGTTTGTTAGCACAGTTTTCTGGAAATCTGCAATTAGATACTTCCTAGCGCAATGAACATTATAGTGACAAAGGAATTATCTAGAGATGAAAACTAGAAAGAAGCTTTCGTAGAAACTTCTTGGTGATGTGTGAATTCATCTCACAGGGTTACACTTATGTTTCGTGGAGCAGTCCATTAACACTGTCTTTGGGGAATCTGAGAAGGGCTTCTTTGGATCACATTGAGGCCTACGCTGATAAAGGAAATTTCCAGTCCATTAACACGGTCTTTGGGGAAACTGAGAAGGGCTTCTTTGGATCACATTGAGGCCTACGCTGATAAAGGAATTTCATCCGTTCAGAAACGGGAAAGAACTTTCTGAGAAACTTCTTTCTGATCTGTGAGTTCATCTCACAGAGTTACAACCTCTGCCTCAAGAAGCAGTTTGCTAACACTCTTTTCGTGGAATCTGCAAAGTGATATTTTGGAGCCTATTGGGGCCCATGGTGATAAAGGAAATATCCTCACATAATAACTAAAGAGAAGCTTTCTGAGAAACTGCATTGCCATGTGTGAATGCAACCCACAGAGTTACACGTTTCTCTTCAGTGATCAGTTTGGTTAGCACAGTTTTCTGGAAATCTGCAATTAGATACTTCATAGCGCAATGAACATTACAGTGACAAAGGAAATATCCTCAGATGAAAACTAGAAAGAAGCTTTCTTAGAAACTTCTTGGTGATGTGTGAATTCATCTCACAGAGTTACACTTATGTTTCGTGGAGCAGTCCATTAACACTGTCTTTGGGGAATCTGAGAAGGGCTTCTTTGGATCACATTGAGGCCTACGCTGATAAAGGAAATTTCATCCGTTCAAAACGTGAAAGCAGCTTTCTGAGAAACTTCTTTCTGATCCGTGAGTTCATCTCACAGAGTTACAACCTCTGCCTCAAGAAGCAGTTTGCTAACACTCTTTTCGTGGAATATACAAAGTTATATTTGGGAGCCTATTGGGGCCCAGGGTGATAAAGCAAATATTCTCACATAATAACTAAAGAGAAGCTTTCTGAGAAACTGCATTGCCATGTGTGAATGCAACTCAGAGAGTTACACGTTTCTCTTCAGTGATCAGTTTGTCAGCACAGTTTTCTGGAAATCTGCAATTAGATACTTCATAGCGCAATGAACATTACAGTGACAAAGGAAATATCCACAGATGAAAACTAGAAAGAAGCTTTCTTAGAAACTTCTTGGTGATGTGTGAATTCATCTCACAGAGTTACACTTATGTTTCGTGGAGCAGTCCATTAACACTGTCTTTGGGGAATCTGAGAAGGGCTTCTTTGGATCACATTGAGGCCTACGCTGATAAAGGAAATTTCATCCGTTCAAAACGTGACAGAAGCTTTCTGAGAAACTTCTTTCTGATCTGTGAGTTCATCTCACAGAGTTACAACCTCTGCCTCAAGAAGCAGTTTGCTAACACTCTTTTCGTGGAATCTGTAAAGTGATATTTGGGAGCGTATTGGGGCCCATGGTGATAAAGGAATTATCCTCACATAATAACTAAAGAGAAGCTTTCTGAGAAACTGCATTGCCATGTGTGAATGCAACTCACAGAGTTACACGTGTCTCTTCAGTGATCAGTTTGTTAGCACAGTTTTCTGGAAATCTGCAATTAGATACTTCCTAGCGCAATGAACATTACAGTGACAAAGGAAATATCCACAGATGAAAACTAGAAAGAAGCTTTCTTAGAAACTTCTTGGTGATGTGTGAATTCATGTCACAGAGTTACACTTATGCTTCGTGGAGCAGTCCATTAACACTGTCTTTGGGGAATCTGAGAAGGGCTTCTTTGGATCACATTGAGGCCTACGCTGATAAAGGAAATTTCATCCGTTCAAAACGTGAAAGAAGCTTTCTGAGAAACTTCTTTCTGATTTGTGAGTTCACCTCACAGAGTTACAACCTCTGCCTCAAGAAGCAGTTTGCTAACACTCTTTTCGTGGAATATACAAAGTTATATTTGGGAGCCTATTGGGGCCCAGGGTGATAAAGCAAATATTCTCACATAATAACTAAAGAGAAGCTTTCTGAGAAACTGCATTGCCATCTGTGAATGCAACTCACAGAGATACACGTTTCTCTTCAGTGATCAGTTTGTTAGCACAGTTTTCTGGAAATCTGCAATTAGATACTTCTAGCGCAATGAACATTACAGTGACAAAGGAAATATCCACAGATGAAAACTAGAAAGAAGCTTTCTTAGAAACTTCTTGGTGATGTGTGAATTCATCTCACAGAGTTACACTTATGTTTCGTGGAGCAGTCCATTAACACTGTCTTTGGGGAATCTGAGAAGGGCTTCTTTGGATCACATTGAGGCCTACGCTGATAAAGGAAATTTCATCCGTTCAAAACGTGAAAGAAGCTTTCTGAGAAACTTCTTTCTGATCCGTGAGTTCATCTCACAGAGTTACAACCTCTGCCTCAAGAAGCAGTTTGCTAACACTCTTTTCGTGGAATCTGCAAAGTGATATTTGGGAGTCTATTGGAGCCCATGGTGATAAAGCAAATATCCTCACATAATAACTAAAGAGAAGCTTTCTGAGAAACTGCATTGCCATGTGTGAATGCAACTCAGAGAGTTACACGTTTCTCTTCAGTGATCAGTTTGTTAGCACAGTTTTCTGGTAATCTGCAATTAGATACTTCCTAGCGCAATGAACATTACAGTGACAAAGGAAATATCCACAGATGAAAACTAGAAAGAAGCTTTCTTAGAAACTTCTTGGTGATGTGTGAATTCATCTCACAGAGTTACACTTATGTTTCGTGGAGCAGTCCATTAACACTGTCTTTGGGGAATCTGAGAAGGGCTTCTTTGGATCACATTGAGGCCTACGCTGATAAAGGAAATTTCATCCGTTCAAAACGTGACAGAAGCTTTCTGAGAAACTTCTTTCTGATCTGTGAGTTCATCTCACAGAGTTACAACCTCTGCCTCAAGAAGTAGTTTGCTAACACTCTTTTCGTGGAATTTGCAAAGTGATATTTGGGAGCCTATTGGGGCCCATGGTGATAAAGGAATTATCCTCACATAATAACTAAAGAGAAGCTTTCTGAGAAACTGCATTGCCATGTGTGAATGCAACTCACAGAGTTACACGTTTCTCTTCAGTGATCAGTTTGTTAGCACAGTTTTCTGGAAATCTGCAATTAGATACTTCATAGCGCAATGAACATTACAGTGACAAAGGAAATATCCACAGATGAAAACTAGAAAGAAGCTTTCTTAGAAACTTCTTGGTGATGTGTGAATTCATCTCACAGAGTTACACTTATGCTTCGTGGAGCAGTCCATTAACACTGTCTTTGGGGAATCTGAGAAGGGCTTCTTTGGATCACATTGAGGCCTACGCTGATAAAGGAAATTTCATCCGTTCAAAACGTGACAGAAGCTTTCTGAGAAACTTCTTTCTGATCTGTGAGTTCATCTCACAGAGTTACAACCTCTGCCTCAAGAAGCAGTTTGCTAACACTCTTTTCGTGGAATCTGCAAAGTGATATTTGGGAGCCTATTGGGGCCCATGGTGATAAAGCAAATATCCTCACATAATAACTAAAGAGAAGCTTTCTGAGAAACTGCATTGCCATGTGTGAATGCAACTCACAGAGTTACACGTTTCTCTTCAGTGATCAGTTTGTTAGCACAGTTTTCTGGAAATCTGCAATTAGATACTTCCTAGCGCAATGAACATTACAGTGACAAAGGAAATATCCACAGATGAAAACTAGAAAGAAGCTTTCTTAGAAACTTCTTGGTGATGTGTGAATTCATCTCACAGAGTTACACTTATGTTTCGTGGAGCAGTCCATTAACACTGTCTTTGGGGAATCTGAGAAGGGCTTCTTTGGATCACATTGAGGCCTACGCTGATAAAGGAAATTTCATCCGTTCAAAACGTGAAAGAAGCTTTCTGAGAAACTTCTTTCTGATCTGTGAGTTCATCTCACAGAGTTACAACCTCTGCCTCAAGAAGCAGTTTGCTAACACTCTTTTCGTGGAATCTGCAAAGTGATATTTGGGAGCCTATTGGGGCCCATGGTGATAAAGCAAATATCCTCACATAATAACTAAAGAGAAGCTTTCTGAGAAACTGCATTGCCATGTGTGAATGCAACTCACAGAGTTACACGTTTCTCTTCAGTGATCAGTTTGTTAGCACAGTTTTCTGGAAATCTGCAATTAGATACTTCATAGCGCAATGAACATTACAGTGACAAAGGAAATATCCACAGATGAAAACTAGAAAGAAGCTTTCTTAGAAACTTCTTGGTGATGTGTGAATTCATCTCACAGAGTTACACTTATGCTTCGTGAAGCAGTCCATTAACACTGTCTTTGGGGAATCTGAGAAGGGCTTCTTTGGATCACATTGAGGCCTACGCTGATAAAGGAAATTTCATCCGTTCAAAACGTGAAAGAAGCTTTCTGAGAAACTTCTTTCTGATCTGTGAGTTCATCTCACAGAGTTACAACCTCTGCCTCAAGAAGCAGTTTGCTAACACTCTTTTCGTGGAATCTGCAAAGTGATATTTGGGAGCCTATTGGGGCCCATGGTGATAAAGGAATATCCTCACATAATAACTAAAGAGAAGCTTTCTGAGAAACTGCATTGCCATGTGTGAATGCAACTCACAGAGTTACACGTTTCTCTTCAGTGATCAGTTTGTTAGCACAGTTTTCTGGAAATCTGCAATTAGATACTTCATAGCGCAATGAACATTACAGTGACAAAGGAAATATCCACAGATGAAAACTAGAAAGAAGCTTTCTTAGAAACTTCTTGGTGATGTGTGAATTCATCTCACAGAGTTACACTTATGTTTCGTGGAGCAGTCCATTAACACTGTCTTTGGGGAATCTGAGAAGGGCTTCTTTGGATCACATTGAGGCCTACGCTGATAAAGGAAATTTCATCCGTTCAAAACGTGAAAGAAGCTTTCTGAGAAACTTCTTTCTGATCTGTGAGTTCATCTCACAGAGTTACAACCTCTGCCTCAAGAAGCAGTTTGCTAACACTCTTTTCGTGGAATCTGCAAAGTGATATTTGGGAGCCTATTGGGGCCCATGGTGATAAAGGAAATATCCTCACATAATAACTAAAGAGAAGCTTTCTGAGAAACTGCATTGCCATGTGTGAATGCAACTCACAGAGTTACACGTTTCTCTTCAGTGATCAGTTTGTTAGCACAGTTTTCTGGAAATCTGCAATTAGATACTTCATAGCGCAATGAACATTACAGTGACAAAGGAAATATCCACAGATGAAAACTAGAAAGAAGCTTTCTTAGAAACTTCTTGGTGATGTGTGAATTCATCTCACAGAGTTACACTTATGTTTCGTGGAGCAGTCCATTAACACTGTCTTTGGGGAATCTGAGAAGGGCTTCTTTGGATCACATTGAGGCCTACGCTGATAAAGGAAATTTCATCCGTTCAAAACGTGAAAGAAGCTTTCTGAGAAACTTCTTTCTGATCTGTGAGTTCATCTCACAGAGTTACAACCTCTGCCTCAAGAAGCAGTTTGCTAACACTCTTTTCGTGGAATCTGCAAAGTGATATTTGGGAGCCTATTGGGGCCCATGGTGATAAAGGAATATCCTCACATAATAACTAAAGAGAAGCTTTCTGAGAAACTGCATTGCCATGTGTGAATGCAACTCACAGAGTTACACGTTTCTCTTCAGTGATCAGTTTGTTAGCACAGTTTTCTGGAAATCTGCAATTAGATACTTCATAGCGCAATGACCATTACAGTGACAAACGAAATATCCACAGATGAAAACTAGAAAGAAGCTTTCTTAGAAACTTCTTGGTGATGTGTGAATTCATCTCACAGAGTTACACTTATGTTTCGTGGAGCAGTACCATTAACACTGTCTTTGGAGGAATCTGAGAAGGGCTTCTTTGGATCACATTGAGGCCTACGCTGATAAAGGAAATTTCATCCGTTCAAAACGTGAAAGAAGCTTTCTGAGAAACTTCTTTCTGATCTGTGAGTTCATCTCACAGAGTTACAACCTCTGCCTCCAGAAGCAGTTTGCTAACACTCTTTTCGTGGAATCTGCAAAGTGATATTTGGGAGCCTATTGGGGCCCATGGTGATAAAGGAAATATCCTCACATAATAACTAAAGAGAAGCTTTCTGAGAAACTGCATTGCCATGTGTGAATGCAACTCACAGAGTTACACGTTTCTCTTCAGTGATCAGTTTGTTAGCACAGTTTTCTGGAAATCTGCAATTAGATACTTCATAGCGCAATGAACATTACAGTGACAAAGGAAATATCCACAGATGAAAACTAGAAAGAAGCTTTCTTAGAAACTTCTTGGTGATGTGTGAATTCATCTCACAGAGTTACACTTATGTTTCGTGGAGCAGTCCATTAACACTGTCTTTGGGGAATCTGAGAAGGGCTTCTTTGGATCACATTGAGGCCTACGCTGATAAAGGAAATTTCATCCGTTCAAAACGTGAAAGAAGCTTTCTGAGAAACTTCTTTCTGATATGTGAGTTCATCTCACAGAGTTACAACCTCTGCCTCAAGAAGCAGTTTGCTAACACTCTTTTCGTGGAATCTGCAAAGTGATATTTGGGAGCCTATTGGAGCCCATGGTGATAAAGCAAATATCCTCACATAATAACTAAAGAGAAGCTTTCTGAGAAACTGCATTGCCATGTGTGAATGCAACTCACAGAGTTACACGTTTCTCTTCAGTGATCAGTTTGTTAGCACAGTTTTCTGGAAATCTGCAATTAGATACTTCATAGCGCAATGAACATTACAGTGACAAAGGAAATATCCACAGATGAAAACTAGAAAGAAGCTTTCTTAGAAACTTCTTGGTGATGTGTGAATTCATCTCACAGAGTTACACTTATGTTTCGTGGAGCAGTCCATTAACACTGTCTTGGAGGAATCTGAGAAGGGCTTCTTTGGATCACATTGAGGCCTACGCTGATAAAGGAAATTTCATCCGTTCAAAACGTGAAAGAAGCTTTCTGAGAAACTTCTTTCTGATCTGTGAGTTCATCTCACAGAGTTACAACCTCTGCCTCAAGAAGCAGTTTGCTAACACTCTTTTCGTGGAATCTGCAAAGTGATATTTGGGAGCCTATTGGGGCCCATGGTGATAAAGGAATTATCCTCACATAATAACTAAAGAGAAGCTTTCTGAGAAACTGCATTGCCATGTGTGAATGCAACTCACAGAGTTACACGTTTCTCTTCAGTGATCAGTTTGTTAGCACAGTTTTCTGGAAATCTGCAATTAGATACTTCATAGCGCAATGAACATTACAGTGACAAAGGAAATATCCACAGATGAAAACTAGAAAGAAGCTTTCTTAGAAACTTCTTGGTGATGTGTGAATTCATCTCACAGAGTTACACTTATGTTTCGTGGAGCAGTCCATTAACACTGTCTTTGGGGAATCTGAGAAGGGCTTCTTTGGATCACATTGAGGCCTACGCTGATAAAGGAAATTTCATCCGTTCAAAACGTGAAAGAAGCTTTCTGAGAAACTTCTTTCTGATCTGTGAGTTCATCTCACAGAGTTACAACCTCTGCCTCAAGAAGCAGTTTGCTAACACTCTTTTCGTGGAATCTGCAAAGTGATATTTGGGAGCCTATTGGGGCCCATGGTGATAAAGGAATTATCCTCACATAATAACTAAAGAGAAGCTTTCTGAGAAACTGCATTGCCATCTGTGAATGCAACTCACAGAGTTACACGTTTCTCTTCAGTGATCAGTTTGTTAGCACAGTTTTCTGGAAATCTGCAATTAGATACTTCATAGCGCAATGAACATTACAGTGACAAAGGAATTATCCACAGATGAAAACTAGAAAGAAGCTTTCTTAGAAACTTCTTGGTGATGTGTGAATTCATCTCACAGAGTTACACTTATGTTTCGTGGAGCAGTCCATTAACACTGTCTTTGGGGAATCTGAGAAGGGCTTCTTTGGATCACATTGAGGCCTACGCTGATAAAGGAAATTTCATCCGTTCAAAACGTGAAAGAAGCTTTCTGAGAAACTTCTTTCTGATCTGTGAGTTCATCTCACAGAGTTACAACCTCTGCCTCAAGAAGCAGTTTGCTAACACTCTTTTCGTGGAATCTGCAAAGTGATATTTGGGAGCCTATTGGGGCCCATGGTGATAAAGCAAATATCCTCACATAATAACTAAAGAGAAGCTTTCTGAGAAACTGCATTGCCATCTGTGAATGCAACTCACAGAGTTACACGTTTCTCTTCAGTGATCAGTTTGTTAGCACAGTTTTCTGGAAATCTGCAATTAGATACTTCATAGCGCAATGAACATTACAGTGACAAAGGAAATATCCACAGATGAAAACTAGAAAGAAGCTTTCTTAGAAACTTCTTGGTGATGTGTGAATTCATCTCACAGAGTTACACTTATGTTTCGTGGAGCAGTCCATTAACACTGTCTTTGAGGAATCTGAGAAGGGCTTCTTTGGATCACATTGAGGCCTACGCTGATAAAGGAAATTTCATCCGTTCAAAACGTGAAAGAAGCTTTCTGAGAAACTTCTTTCTGATCTGTGAGTTCATCTCACAGAGTTACAACCTCTGCCTCAAGAAGCAGTTTGCTAACACTCTTTTCGTGGAATCTGCAAAGTGATATTTGGGAGTCTATTGGAGCCCATGGTGATAAAGCAAATATCCTCACATAATAACTAAAGAGAAGCTTTCTGAGAAACTGCATTGCCATGTGTGAATGCAACTCACAGAGTTACACGTTTCTCTTCAGTGATCAGTTTGTTAGCACAGTTTTCTGGAAATCTGCAATTAGATACTTCATAGCGCAATGAACATTACAGTGACAAAGGAAATATCCACAGATGAAAACTAGAAAGAAGCTTTCTTAGAAACTTCTTGGTGATGTGTGAATTCATCTCACAGAGTTACACTTATGTTTCGTGGAGCAGTCCATTAACACTGTCTTTGGGGAATCTGAGAAGGGCTTCTTTGGATCACATTGAGGCCTACGCTGATAAAGGAAATTTCATCCGTTCAAAACGTGAAAGAAGCTTTCTGAGAAACTTCTTTCTGATCTGTGAGTTCATCTCACAGAGTTACAACCTCTGCCTCAAGAAGCAGTTTGCTAACACTCTTTTCGTGGAATCTGCAAAGTGATATTTGGGAGCCTATTGGGGCCCATGGTGATAAAGGAATTATCCTCACATAATAACTAAAGAGAAGCTTTCTGAGAAACTGCATTGCCATGTGTGAATGCAACTCACAGAGTTACACGTTTCTCTTCAGTGATCAGTTTGTTAGCACAGTTTTCTGGAAATCTGCAATTAGATACTTCATAGCGCAATGAACATTACAGTGACAAAGGAAATATCCACAGATGAAAACTAGAAAGAAGCTTTCTTAGAAACTTCTTGGTGATGTGTGAATTCATCTCACAGAGTTACACTTATGTTCGTGGAGCAGTCCATTAACACTGTCTTTGAGGAATCTGAGAAGGGCTTCTTTGGATCACATTGAGGCCTACGCTGATAAAGGAAATTTCATCCGTTCAAAACGTGAAAGAAGCTTCTGAGAAACTTCTTTCTGATCTGTGAGTTCATCTCACAGAGTTACAACCTCTGCCTCAAGAAGCAGTTTGCTAACACTCTTTTCGTGGAATCTGCAAAGTGATATTTGGGAGACTATTGGGGCCCATGGTGATAAAGGAATTATCCTCACATAATAACTAAAGAGAAGCTTTCTGAGAAACTGCATTGCCATGTGTGAATGCAACTCACAGAGTTACACGTTTCTCTTCAGTGATCAGTTTGTTAGCACAGTTTTCTGGAAATCTGCAATTAGATACTTCATAGCGCAATGAACATTACAGTGACAAAGGAAATATCCACAGATGAAAACTAGAAAGAAGCTTTCTTAGAAACTTCTTGGTGATGTGTGAATTCATCTCACAGAGTTACACTTATGTTTCGTGGAGCAGTCCATTAACACTGTCTTTGGAGAATCTGAGAAGGGCTTCTTTGGATCACATTGAGGCCTACGCTGATAAAGGAAATTTCATCCGTTCAAAACGTGAAAGAAGCTTTCTGAGAAACTTCTTTCTGATCTGTGAGTTCATCTCACAGAGTTACAACCTCTGCCTCAAGAAGCAGTTTGCTAACACTCTTTCGTGGAATCTGCAAAGTGATATTTGGGAGTCTATTGGAGCCCATCGTGATAAAGCAAATATCCTCATATAATAACTAAAGAGAAGCTTTCTCAGAAACTGCATTGCCATGTGTGAATGCAACTCACAGAGTTACACGTTTCTCTTCAGTGATCAGTTTGTTAGCACAGTTTTCTGGAAATCTGCAATGAGATACTTCCTAGCGCAATGAACATTACAGTGACAAAGGAAATATTCACAGATGAAAACTAGAAAGAAGCTTTCTTAGAAACTTCTTGGTGATGTGTGAATTCATCTCACAGAGTTACACTTATGTTTCGTGGAGCAGTCCATTAACAATGTCTTTGAGGAATCTGAGAAGGGCTTCTTTGGATCACATTGAGGCCTGCGCTGATAAAGGAAATTTCATCCGTTCAAAACGTGAAAGAAGCTTTCTGAGAAACTTCTTTCTGATCTGTGAGTTCATCTCACAGAGTTACAACCTCTGCCTCAAGAAGCAGTTTGCTAACACTCTTTTCGTGGAATCTGCAAAGTGATATTTGGGAGCCTATTGGGGCCCATGGTGATAAAGGAATTATCCTCACATAATAACTAAAGAGAAGCTTTCTGAGAAACTGCATTGCCATGTGTGAATGCAACTCACAGAGTTACACGTTTCTCTTCAGTGATCAGTTTGTTAGCACAGTTTTCTGGAAATCTGCAATTAGATACTTCCTAGCGCAATGAACATTACAGTGACAAAGGAAATATCCACAGATGAAAACTAGAAAGAAGCTTTCTTAGAAACTTCTTGGTGATGTGTGAATTCATCTCACAGAGTTACACTTATGCTTCGTGGAGCAGTCCATTAACACTGTCTTTGGGGAATCTGAGAAGGGCTTCTTTGGATCACATTGAGGCCTACGCTGATAAAGGAAATTTCATCCGTTCAAAACGTGAAAGAAGCTTTCTGAGAAACTTCTTTCTGACCTGTGAGTTCATCTCACAGAGTTACAACCTCTGCCTCAAGAAGCAGTTTGCTAACACTCTTTTCGTGGAATCTGCAAAGTGATATTTGGGAGCCTATTGGGGCCCATGGTGATAAAGGAATTATCCTCACATAATAACTAAAGAGAAGCTTTCTGAGAAACCGCATTGCCATCTGTGAATGCAACTCACAGAGTTACACGTTTCTCTTCAGTGATCAATTTGTTAGCACAGTTTTCTGGAAATCTGCAATTAGATACTTCCTAGCGCAATGAACATTATAGTGACAAAGGATTTATCTACAGATGAAAACTAGAAAGAAGCTTTCTTAGAAACTTCTTGGTGATGTGTGAATTCATCTCACAGGGTTACACTTATGTTTCGTGGAGCAGTCCATTAACACTGTCTTTGGGGAATCTGAGAAGGGCTTCTTTGGATCACATTGAGGCCTACGCTGATAAAGGAAATTTCATCCGTTCAAAACGTGAAAGAAGCTTTCTGAGAAACTTCTTGGTGATGTGTGAATTCATCTCACAGAGTTACAGTTATGCTTCGTGGAGCAGTCCATTAACACTGTCTTTGGGGAATCTGAGAAGGGCTTCTTTGGATCACATTGAGGCCTACGCTGATAAAGGAAATTTCATCCGTTCAAAACGTGAAAGAAGCTTTCTGAGAAACTTCTTTCTGATCTGTGAGTTCATCTCACAGAGTTACAAACTCTGCCTCAAAAAGCAGTTTGCTAACACTCTTTTCGTGGAATCTACAAAGTGATATTTGGGAGCCTATTGGGGCCCAGGGTGATAAAGCAAATATCCTCACATAATAAATAAAGAGAAGCTTTCTGAGAAACTGCATTGCCATCTGTGAATGCAACTCACAGAATTACACGTTTCTCTTCAGTGATCAGTTTGTTAGCACAGTTTTCTGGAAATCTGCAATTAGATACTTCCTAGCGCAATGAACATTACAGTGACAAAGGAAATATCCACAGATGAAAACTAGAAAGAAGCTTTCTTAGAAACTTCTTTGTGATGTGTGAATTCATATCACAGAGTTACACTTATGTTTCGTGGAGCAGTCCATTAACACTGTCTTTGGGGAATCTGAGAAGGGCTTCTTTGGATCACATTGAGGCCTAGGCTGATAAAGGAAATTTCATCCGTTCAAAACGTGAAAGAAGCTTTGTGAGAAACTTCTTTCTGATCTGTGAGTTCATCTCACAGAGTTACAACCTCTGCCTCAAGAAGCAGTTTGCTAACACTCTTTTCGTGGAATCTACAAAGTTATATTTGGGAGCCTATTGGGGCCCAGGGTGATAAAGCAAATATTCTCACATAATAACTAAAGAGAAGCTTTCTGAAAAACTGCATTGCCATCTGTGAATGCAACTCACAGAGATACACGTTTCTCTTCAGTGATCAGTTTGTTAGCACAGTTTTCTGGAAATCTGCAATTAGATACTTCTAGCGCAATGAACATTACAGTGACAAAGGAAATATCCAAAGATGAAAACTAGAAAGAAGCTTTCTTAGAAACTTCTTTGTGATGTGTGAATTCATCTCACAGAGTTACACTTATGCTTCGTGGAGCAGTCCATTAACACTGTCTTTGGGGAATCTGAGAAGGGCTTCTTTGGATCACATTGAGGCCTACGCTGATAAAGGAAATTTCATCCGTTCAAAACGTGAAACAAGCTTTCTGAGAAACTTCTTTCTGATCCGTGAGTTCATCTCACAGAGTTACAACCTCTGCCTCAAGAAGCAGTTTGCTAACACTCTTTTCGTGGAATCTACAAAGTTATATTTGGGAGCCTATTGGGGCCCAGGGTGATAAAGCAAATATTCTCACATAATAACTAAAGAGAAGCTTTCTGAAAACTGCATTGCCATCTGTGAATGCAACTCACAGAGATTACACGTTTCTCTTCAGTGATCAGTTTGTTAGCACAGTTTTCTGGAAATCTGCAATTAGATACTTTCTAGCGCAATGAACATTACAGTGACAAAGGAAATATCCAAAGATGAAAACTAGAAAGAAGCTTTCTTAGAAACTTCTTTGTGATGTGTGAATTCATCTCACAGAGTTACACTTATGTTTCGTGGAGCAGTCCATTAACACTGTCTTTGGGGAATCTGAGAAGGGCTTCTTTGGATCACATTGAGGCCTACGCTGATAAAGGAAATTTCATCCGTTCAAAACGTGAAACAAGCTTTCTGAGAAACTTCTTTCTGATCCGTGAGTTCATCTCACAGAGTTACAACCTCTGCCTCAAGAAGCAGTTTGCTAACACTCTTTTCGTGGAATCTGCAAAGTGATATTTGGGAGTCTATTGGAGCCTATGGTGATAAAGCAAATATCCTCACATAATAACTAAAGAGAAGCTTTCTGAGAAACTGCATTGCCATGTGTGAATGCAACTCAGAGAGTTACACGTTTCTCTTCAGTGATCAGTTTGTTAGCACAGTTTTCTGGAAATCTGCAATTAGATACTTCATAGCGCAATGAACATTAGAGTGACAAAGGAAATATCCACAGATGAAAACTAAAAAGAAGCTCTCTTAGAAACTTCTTGGTGATGTGTGAATTCATCTCACAGAGTTACACTTATGTTTCATGGAGCAGTCCATTAACACTGTCTTTGGGGAATCTGAGAAGGGCTTCTTTGGATCACATTGAGGCCTACGCTGATAAAGGAAATTTCATCCGTTCAAAACGTGAAAGAAGCTTTCTGAGAAACTTCTTTCTGATCTGTGAGTTCATCTCACGGAGTTACAACCTCTGCCTCAAGAAGCAGTTTGCTAACACTCTTTTCGTGGAATCTACAAAGTGATATTTGGGAGCCTATTGGGGCCCAGGGTGATAAAGCAAATATTCTCACATAATAACTAAAGAGAAGCTTTCTGAGAAACTGCATTGCCATCTGTGAATGCAACTCACAGAGATACACGTTTCTCTTCAGTGATCAGTTTGTTAGCACAGTTTTCTGGAAATCTGCAATTAGATACTTTCTAGCGCAATGAACATTACAGTGACAAAGGAAATATCCAAAGATGAAAACTAGAAAGAAGCTTTCTTAGAAACTTCTTTGTGATGTGTCAATTCATCTCACAGAGTTACACTTATCTTTCGTGGAGCAGTGCATTAACACTGTCTTTGGGGAATCTGAGAAGGGCTTCTTTGGATCACATTGAGGCCTACGCAGATAAAGGAAATTTCATCCGTTCAAAACGTGAAAGAAGATTTCTGAGAAACTTCTTTCTGATCCGTGAGTTCATCTCACAGACTTACAACCTCTGCCTCAAGAAGCAGTTTGCTAACACTCTTTTCGTGGAATCTGCAAAGTGATATTTGGGAGTCTATTGTGGCCCAGGGTGAAAAATCAAATATCCTCACATAATAACTAAAGAGAAGCTTTCTGAGAAACTGCATTGCCATGTGTGAATGCAACTCACAGAGTTACACGTTTCTCTTCAGTGATCAGTTTGTTAGCACAGTTTTCTGGAAATCTGCAATTAGATACTTCATAGCGCAATGAACATTACAGTGACAAAGGAAATATCCACAGATGAAAACTAGAAAGAAGCTTTCTTAGAAACTTCTTGGTGATGTGTGAATTCATCTCACAGAGTTACACTTATGTTTCGTGGAGCAGTCCATTAACACTGTCTTTGGGGAATCTGAGAAGGTCTTCTTTGGATCACATTGAGGCCTACGCTGATAAAGGAAATTTCATCCGTTCAAAACGTGAAAGAAGCTTTCTGAGAAACTTCTTTCTGATCCGTGATTTCATCTCACAGAGTTACAACCTCTGCCTCAAGAAGCAGTTTGCTAACACTCTCTTCGTGGAATCTGCAAAGTGATATTTGGGAGTCTATTGGAGCCCATCGTGATAAAGCAAATATCCTCATATAATAACTAAAGAGAAGCTTTCTGAGAAACTGCATTGCCATGTGTGAATGCAACTCACAGAGTTACACGTTTCTCTTCAGTGATCAGTTTGTTAGCACAGTTTTCTGGAAATCTGCAATGAGATACTTCCTAGCGCAATGAACATTACAGTGACAAAGGAAATATTCACAGATGAAAACTAGAAAGAAGCTTTCTTGGAAACTTCTTGGTGATGTGTGAATTCATCTCACAGAGTTACACTTATGTTTCGTGGAGCAGTCCATTAACAATGTCTTGGAGGAATCTGAGAAGGGCTTCTTTGGATCACATTGAGGCCTGCGCTGATAAAGGAAATGTCATCCGTTCAAAACGTGAAAGAAGCTTTCTGAGAAACTTCTTTCTGATCTGTGAGTTCATCTCACAGAGTTACAACCTCTGCCTCAAGAAGCAGTTTGCTAACACTCTTTTCGTGGAATCTGCAAAGTGATATTTGGGAGCCTATTGGGGCCCATGGTGATAAAGGAATTATCCTCACATAATAACTAAAGAGAAGCTTTCTGAGAAACTGCATTGCCATGTGTGAATGCAACTCACAGAGTTACACGTTTCTCTTCAGTGATCAGTTTGTTAGCACAGTTTTCTGGAAATCTGCAATTAGATACTTCCTAGCGCAATGAACATTACAGTGACAAAGGAAATATCCACAGATGAAAACTAGAAAGAAGTTTTCTTAGAAACTTCTTGGTGATGTGTGAATTCATCTCACAGAGTTACACTTATGCTTCGTGGAGCAGTCCATTAACACTGTCTTTGGGGAATCTGAGAAGGGCTTCTTTGGATCACATTGAGGCCTACGCTGATAAAGGAAATTTCATCCGTTCAAAACGTGAAAGAAGCTTTCTGAGAAACTTCTTTCTGACCTGTGAGTTCATCTCACAGAGTTACAACCTCTGCCTCAAGAAGCAGTTTGCTAACACTCTTTTCGTGGAATCTGCAAAGTGATATTTGGGAGCCTATTGGGGCCCATGGTGATAAAGGAATTATCCTCACATAATAACTAAAGAGAAGCTTTCTGAGAAACCGCATTGCCATCTGTGAATGCAACTCACAGAGTTACACGTTTCTCTTCAGTGATCAATTTGTTAGCACAGTTTTCTGGAAATCTGCAATTAGATACTTCCTAGCGCAATGAACATTATAGTGACAAAGGATTATCTACAGATGAAAACTAGAAAGAAGCTTTCTTAGAAACTTCTTGGTGATGTGTGAATTCATCTCACAGGGTTACACTTATGTTTCGTGGAGCAGTCCATTAACACTGTCTTTGGGGAATCTGAGAAGGGCTTCTTTGGATCACATTGAGGCCTACGCTGATAAAGGAAATTTCATCCGTTCAAAACGTGAAAGAAGCTTTCTGAGAAACTTCTTGGTGATGTGTGAATTCATCTCACAGAGTTACAGTTATGCTTCGTGGAGCAGTCCATTAACACTGTCTTTGGGGAATCTGAGAAGGGCTTCTTTGGATCACATTGAGGCCTACGCTGATAAAGGAAATTTCATCCGTTCAAAACGTGAAAGAAGCTTTCTGAGAAACTTCTTTCTGATCTGTGAGTTCATCTCACAGAGTTACAAACTCTGCCTCAAAAAGCAGTTTGCTAACACTCTTTTCGTGGAATCTACAAAGTGATATTTGGGAGCCTATTGGGGCCCAGGGTGATAAAGCAAATATCCTCACATAATAAATAAAGAGAAGCTTTCTGAGAAACTGCATTGCCATCTGTGAATGCAACTCACAGAATTACACGTTTCTCTTCAGTGATCAGTTTGTTAGCACAGTTTTCTGGAAATCTGCAATTAGATACTTCCTAGCGCAATGAACATTACAGTGACAAAGGAAATATCCACAGATGAAAACTAGAAAGAAGCTTTCTTAGAAACTTCTTTGTGATGTGTGAATTCATATCACAGAGTTACACTTATGTTTCGTGGAGCAGTCCATTAACACTGTCTTTGGGGAATCTGAGAAGGGCTTCTTTGGATCACATTGAGGCCTAGGCTGATAAAGGAAATTTCATCCGTTCAAAACGTGAAAGAAGCTTTGTGAGAAACTTCTTTCTGATCTGTGAGTTCATCTCACAGAGTTACAACCTCTGCCTCAAGAAGCAGTTTGCTAACACTCTTTTCGTGGAATCTACAAAGTTATATTTGGGAGCCTATTGGGGCCCAGGGTGATAAAGCAAATATTCTCACATAATAACTAAAGAGAAGCTTTCTGAAAAACTGCATTGCCATCTGTGAATGCAACTCACAGAGATACACGTTTCTCTTCAGTGATCAGTTTGTTAGCACAGTTTTCTGGAAATCTGCAATTAGATACTTTCTAGCGCAATGAACATTACAGTGACAAAGGAAATATCCAAAGATGAAAACTAGAAAGAAGCTTTCTTAGAAACTTCTTTGTGATGTGTGAATTCATCTCACAGAGTTACACTTATGTTTCGTGGAGCAGTCCATTAACACTGTCTTTGGGGAATCTGAGAAGGGCTTCTTTGGATCACATTGAGGCCTACGCTGATAAAGGAAATTTCATCCGTTCAAAACGTGAAACAAGTTTTCTGAGAAACTTCTTTCTGATCCGTGAGTTCATCTCACAGAGTTACAACCTCTGCCTCAAGAAGCAGTTTGCTAACACTCTTTTCGTGGAATCTACAAAGTTATATTTGGGAGCCTATTGGGGCCCAGGGTGATAAAGCAAATATTCTCACATAATAACTAAAGAGAAGCTTTCTGAAAAACTGCATTGCCATCTGTGAATGCAACTCACAGAGATACACGTTTCTCTTCAGTGATCAGTTTGTTAGCACAGTTTTCTGGAAATCTGCAATTAGATACTTTCTAGCGCAATGAACATTACAGTGACAAAGGAAATATCCAAAGATGAAAACTAGAAAGAAGCTTTCTTAGAAACTTCTTTGTGATGTGTGAATTCATCTCACAGAGTTACACTTATGTTTCGTGGAGCAGTCCATTAACACTGTCTTTGGGGAATCTGAGAAGGGCTTCTTTGGATCACATTGAGGCCTACGCTGATAAAGGAAATTTCATCCGTTCAAAACGTGAAACAAGCTTTCTGAGAAACTTCTTTCTGATCCGTGAGTTCATCTCACAGAGTTACAACCTCTGCCTCAAGAAGCAGTTTGCTAACACTCTTTTCGTGGAATCTGCAAAGTGATATTTGGGAGTCTATTGGAGCTTATGGTGATAAAGCAAATATCCTCACATAATAACTAAAGAGAAGCTTTCTGAGAAACTGCATTGCCATGTGTGAATGCAACTCAGAGAGTTACACGTTTCTCTTCAGTGATCAGTTTGTTAGCACAGTTTTCTGGAAATCTGCAATTAGATACTTCATAGCGCAATGAACATTAGAGTGACAAAGGAAATATCCACAGATGAAAACTAAAAAGAAGCTTTCTTAGAAACTTCTTGGTGATGTGTGAATTCATCTCACAGAGTTACACTTATGTTTCATGGAGCAGTCCATTAACACTGTCTTTGGGGAATCTGAGAAGGGCTTCTTTGGATCACATTGAGGCCTACGCTGATAAAGGAAATTTCATCCGTTCAAAACGTGAAAGAAGCTTTCTGAGAAACTTCTTTCTGATCTGTGAGTTCATCTCACGGAGTTACAACCTCTGCCTCAAGAAGCAGTTTGCTAACACTCTTTTCGTGGAATCTACAAAGTGATATTTGGGAGCCTATTGGGGCCCAGGGTGATAAAGCAAATATTCTCACATAATAACTAAAGAGAAGCTTTCTGAGAAACTGCATTGCCATCTGTGAATGCAACTCACAGAGATACACGTTTCTCTTCAGTGATCAGTTTGTTAGCACAGTTTTCTGGAAATCTGCAATTAGATACTTTCTAGCGCAATGAACATTACAGTGACAAAGGAAATATCCAAAGATGAAAACTAGAAAGAAGCTTTCTTAGAAACTTCTTTGTGATGTGTCAATTCATCTCACAGAGTTACACTTATCTTTCGTGGAGCAGTGCATTAACACTGTCTTTGGGGAATCTGAGAAGGGCTTCTTTGGATCACATTGAGGCCTACGCAGATAAAGGAAATTTCATCCGTTCAAAACGTGAAAGAAGATTTCTGAGAAACTTCTTTCTGATCCGTGAGTTCATCTCACAGAGTTACAACCTCTGCCTCAAGAAGCAGTTTGCTAACACTCTTTTCGTGGAATCTGCAAAGTGATATTTGGGAGTCTATTGTGGCCCAGGGTGAAAAATCAAATATCCTCACATAATAACTAAAGAGAAGCTTTCTGAGAAACTGCATTGCCATGTGTGAATGCAACTCACAGAGTTACACGTTTCTCTTCAGTGATCAGTTTGTTAGCACAGTTTTCTGGAAATCTGCAATGAGATACTTCCTAGCGCAATGAACATTACAGTGACAAAGGAAATATTCACAGATGAAAACTAGAAAGAAGCTTTCTTGGAAACTTCTTGGTGATGTGTGAATTCATCTCACAGAGTTACACTTATGTTTCGTGGAGCAGTCCATTAACAATGTCTTGGAGGAATCTGAGAAGGGCTTCTTTGGATCACATTGAGGCCTGCGCTGATAAAGGAAATGTCATCCGTTCAAAACGTGAAAGAAGCTTTCTGAGAAACTTCTTTCTGATCTGTGAGTTCATCTCACAGAGTTACAACCTCTGCCTCAAGAAGCAGTTTGCTAACACTCTTTTCGTGGAATCTGCAAAGTGATATTTGGGAGCCTATTGGGGCCCATGGTGATAAAGAAATTATCCTCACATAATAACTAAAGAGAAGCTTTCTGAGAAACTGCATTGCCATGTGTGAATGCAACTCACAGAGTTACACGTTTCTCTTCAGTGATCAGTTTGTTAGCACAGTTTTCTGGAAATCTGCAATTAGATACTTCATAGCGCAATGAACATTACAGTGACAAAGGAAATATCCACAGATGAAAACTAGAAAGAAGCTTTCTTAGAAACTTCTTGGTGATGTGTGAATTCATCTCACAGAGTTACACTTATGTTTCGTGGAGCAGTCCATTAACACTGTCTTTGGGGAATCTGAGAAGGTCTTCTTTGGATCACATTGAGGCCTACGCTGATAAAGGAAATTTCATCCGTTCAAAACGTGAAAGAAGCTTTCTGAGAAACTTCTTTCTGATCCGTGATTTCATCTCACAGAGTTACAACCTCTGCCTCAAGAAGCAGTTTGCTAACACTCTCTTCGTGGAATCTGCAAAGTGATATTTGGGAGTCTATTGGAGCCCATCGTGATAAAGCAAATATCCTCATATAATAACTAAAGAGAAGCTTTCTGAGAAACTGCATTGCCATGTGTGAATGCAACTCACAGAGTTACACGTTTCTCTTCAGTGATCAGTTTGTTAGCACAGTTTTCTGGAAATCTGCAATGAGATACTTCCTAGCGCAATGAACATTACAGTGACAAAGGAAATATTCACAGATGAAAACTAGAAAGAAGCTTTCTTGGAAACTTCTTGGTGATGTGTGAATTCATCTCACAGAGTTACACTTATGTTTCGTGGAGCAGTCCATTAACAATGTCTTGGAGGAATCTGAGAAGGGCTTCTTTGGATCACATTGAGGCCTGCGCTGATAAAGGAAATTTCATCCGTTCAAAACGTGAAAGAAGCTTTCTGAGAAACTTCTTTCTGATCTGTGAGTTCATCTCACAGAGTTACAACCTCTGCCTCAAGAAGCAGTTTGCTAACACTCTTTTCGTGGAATCTGCAAAGTGATATTTGGGAGCCTATTGGGGCCCATGGTGATAAAGGAATTATCCTCACATAATAACTAAAGAGAAGCTTTCTGAGAAACTGCATTGCCATGTGTGAATGCAACTCACAGAGTTACACGTTTCTCTTCAGTGATCAGTTTGTTAGCACAGTTTTCTGGAAATCTGCAATTAGATACTTCCTAGCGCAATGAACATTACAGTGACAAAGGAAATATCCACAGATGAAAACTAGAAAGAAGTTTTCTTAGAAACTTCTTGGTGATGTGTGAATTCATCTCACAGAGTTACACTTATGCTTCGTGGAGCAGTCCATTAACACTGTCTTTGGGGAATCTGAGAAGGGCTTCTTTGGATCACATTGAGGCCTACGCTGATAAAGGAAATTTCATCCGTTCAAAACGTGAAAGAAGCTTTCTGAGAAACTTCTTTCTGACCTGTGAGTTCATCTCACAGAGTTACAACCTCTGCCTCAAGAAGCAGTTTGCTAACACTCTTTTCGTGGAATCTGCAAAGTGATATTTGGGAGCCTATTGGGGCCCATGGTGATAAAGGAATTATCCTCACATAATAACTAAAGAGAAGCTTTCTGAGAAACTGCATTGCCATCTGTGAATGCAACTCACAGAGTTACACGTTTCTCTTCAGTGATCAATTTGTTAGCACAGTTTTCTGGAAATCTGCAATTAGATACTTCCTAGCGCAATGAACATTATAGTGACAAAGGATTTATCTACAGATGAAAACTAGAAAGAAGCTTTCTTAGAAACTTCTTGGTGATGTGTGAATTCATCTCACAGGGTTACACTTATGTTTCGTGGAGCAGTCCATTAACACTGTCTTTGGGGAATCTGAGAAGGGCTTCTTTGGATCACGTTGAGGCCTAGGCTGATAAAGGAAATTTCATCCGTTCAAAACGTGAAAGAAGCTTTGTGAGAAACTTCTTTCTGATCTGTGAGTTCATCTCACAGAGTTACAACCTCTGCCTCAAGAAGCAGTTTGCTAACACTCTTTTCGTGGAATCTACAAAGTTATATTTGGGAGCCTATTGGGGCCCAGGGTGATAAAGCAAGTATTCTCACATAATAACTAAAGAGAAGCTTTCTGAAAAACTGCATTGCCATCTGTGAATGCAACTCACAGAGATACACGTTTCTCTTCAGTGATCAGTTTGTTAGCACAGTTTTCTGGAAATCTGCAATTAGATACTTTCTAGCGCAATGAATATTACAGTGACAAAGGAAATATCCAAAGATGAAAACTAGAAAGAAGCTTTCTTAGAAACTTCTTTGTGATGTGTGAATTCATCTCACAGAGTTACACTTATGTTTCGTGGAGCAGTCCATTAACACTGTCTTTGGGGAATCTGAGAAGGGCTTCTTTGGATCACATTGAGGCCTACGCTGATAAAGGAAATTTCATCCGTTCAAAACGTGAAACAAGCTTTCTGAGAAACTTCTTTCTGATCCGTGAGTTCATCTCACAGAGTTACAACCTCTGCCTCAAGAAGCAGTTTGCTAACACTCTTTTCGTGGAATCTGCAAAGTGATATTTGGGAGTCTATTGGAGCCTATGGTGATAAAGCAAATATCCTCACATAATAACTAAAGAGAAGCTTTCTGAGAAACTGCATTGCCATGTGTGAATGCAACTCAGAGAGTTACACGTTTCTCTTCAGTGATCAGTTTGTTAGCACAGTTTTCTGGAAATCTGCAATTAGATACTTCATAGCGCAATGAACATTAGAGTGACAAAGGAAATATCCACAGATGAAAACTAAAAAGAAGCTTTCTTAGAAACTTCTTGGTGATGTGTGAATTCATCTCACAGAGTTACACTTATGTTTCATGGAGCAGTCCATTAACACTGTCTTTGGGGAATCTGAGAAGGGCTTCTTTGGATCACATTGAGGCCTACGCTGATAAAGGAAATTTCATCCGTTCAAAACGTGAAAGAAGCTTTCTGAGAAACTTCTTTCTGATCTGTGAGTTCATCTCACAGAGTTACAACCTCTGCCTCAAGAAGCAGTTTGCTAACACTCTTTTCGTGGAATCTACAAAGTTATATTTGGGAGCCTATTGGGGCCCAGGGTGATAAAGCAAATATTCTCACATAATAACTAAAGAGAAGCTTTCTGAGAAACTGCATTGCCATCTGTGAATGCAACTCACAGAGATACACGTTTCTCTTCAGTGATCAGTTTGTTAGCACAGTTTTCTGGAAATCTGCAATTAGATACTTTCTAGCGCAATGAACATTACAGTGACAAAGGAAATATCCAAAGATGAAAACTAGAAAGAAGCTTTCTTAGAAACTTCTTTGTGATGTGTGAATTCATCTCACAGAGTTACACTTATCTTTCGTGGAGCAGTGCATTAACACTGTCTTTGGGGAATCTGAGAAGGGCTTCTTTGGATCACATTGAGGCCTACGCTGATAAAGGAAATTTCATCCGTTCAAAACGTGAAAGAAGATTTCTGAGAAACTTCTTTCTGATCCGTGAGTTCATCTCACAGACTTACAACCTCTGCCTCAAGAAGCAGTTTGCTAACACTCTTTTCGTGGAATCTGCAAAGTGATATTTGGGAGTCTATTGGAGCCCATGGTGATAAAGCAAATATCCTCACATAATAACTAAAGAGAAGCTTTCTGAGAAACTGCATTGCCATGTGTGAATGCAACTCAGAGAGTTACACGTTTCTCTTCAGTGATCAGTTTGTTAGCACAGTTTTCTGGAAATCTGCAATTAGATACTTCATAGCGCAATGAACATTACAGTGACAAAGGAAATATCCACAGATGAAAACTAGAAGAAAGCTTTCTTAGAAACTTCTTGGTGATGTGTGAATTCATCTCACAGAGTTACACTTATGTTTCGTGGAGCAGTCCATTAACACTGTCTTTGGGGAATCTGAGAAGGGCTTCTTTGGATCACATTGAGGCCTACGCTGATAAAGGAAATTTCATCCGTTCAAAACGTGAAAGAAGCTTTCTGAGAAACTTCTTTCTGATCTGTGAGTTCATCTCACAGAGTTACAACTTCTGCCTCAAGAAGCAGTTTGCTAACACTCTTTTCGTGGAATCTGCAAAGTGATATTTGGGAGCCTATTGGGGCCCAGGGTGATAAAGGAATTATCCTCACATAATAACTAAAGAGAAGCTTTCTGAGAAACTGCATTGCCATGTGTGAATGCAACTCACAGAGTTACACGTTTCTCTTCAGTTATCAGTTTGTTAGCACAGTATTCTGGAAATCTGCAATTAGATACTTCCTAGCGCAATGAACATTACAGTGACAAAGGAAATATCCACAGATGAAAACTAGAAAGAAGCTTTCTTAGAAACTTCTTGGTGATGTGTGAATTCATCTCACAGAGTTACACTTATGCTTCGTGGAGCAGTCCATTAACACTGTCTTTGGGGAATCTGAGAAGGGCTTCTTTGGATCACATTGAGGCCTACGCTGATAAAGGAAATTTCATCCATTCAAAACGTGAAAGAAGCTTTCTGAGAAACTTCTTTCTGATCTGTGAGTTCATCTCACAGAGTTACAAACTCTGCCTCAAGAAGCAGTTTGCTAACAATCTTTTCGTGGAATCTGCAAAGTGATATTTGGGAGCCTATTGGGGCCCATGGTGATAAAGGAATTATCCTCACATAATAACTAAAGAGAAGCTTTCTGAGAAACTGCATTGCCATCTGTGAATGCAACTCACAGAGTTACACGTTTCTCTTCAGTGATCAGTTTGTTAGCACAGTTTTCTGGAAATCTGCAATTAGATACTTCCTAGCGCAATGAACATTATAGTGACAAAGGATTTATCCACTGATGAAAACTAGAAAGAAGCTTTCTTAGAAACTTCTTGGTGATGTGTGAATTCATCTCACAGGGTTACACTTATGTTTCGTGGAGCAGTCCATTAACACTGTCTTTGGGGAATCTGAGAAGGGCTTCTTTGGATCACATTGAGGCCTACGCTGATAAAGGAAATTTCATCCGTTCAAAACGTGAAAGAAGCTTTCTGAGAAACTTCTTGGTGATGTGTGAATTCATCTCACAGAGTTACAGTTATGCTTCGTGGAGCAGTCCATTAACACTGTCTTTGGGGAATCTGAGAAGCGCTTCTTTGGATCACATTGAGGCCTAGGCTGATAAAGGAAATTTCATCCGTTCAAAACGTGAAAGAAGCTTTCTGAGAAACTTCTTTCTGATCTGTGAGTTCATCTCACAGAGTTACAACCTCTACCTCAAGAAGCAGTTTGCTAACACTCTTTTCGTGGAATCTACAAAGTTATATTTGGGAGCCTATTGGGGCCCAGGGTGATAAAGCAAATATTCTCACATAATAACTAAAGAGAAGCTTTCTGAAAAACTGCATTGCCATCTGTGAATGCAACTCACAGAGATACACGTTTCTCTTCAGTGATCAGTTTGTTAGCACAGTTTTCTGGAAATCTGCAATTAGATACTTTCTAGCGCAATGAACATTACAGTGACAAAGGAAATATCCAAAGATGAAAACTAGAAAGAAGCTTTCTTAGAAACTTCTTTGTGATGTGTGAATTCATCTCACAGAGTTACACTTATGTTTCGTGGAGCAGTCCATTAACACTGTCTTTGGGGAATCTGAGAAGGGCTTCTTTGGATCACATTGAGGCCTACGCTGATAAAGGAAATTTCATCCGTTCAAAACGTGAAACAAGCTTTCTGAGAAACTTCTTTCTGATACGTGAGTTCATCTCACAGAGTTACAACCTCTGCCTCAAGAAGCAGTTTGCTAACACTCTTTTCGTGGAATCTGCAAAGTGATATTTGGGAGTCTATTGGAGCCCATGGTGATAAAGCAAATATCCTCACATAATAACTAAAGAGAAGCTTTCTGAGAAACTGCATTGCCATGTGTGAATGCAACTCAGAGAGTTACACGTTTCTCTTCAGTGATCAGTTTGTTAGCACAGTTTTCTGGAAATCTGCAATTAGATACTTCATAGCGCAATGAACATTAGAGTGACAACGGAAATATCCACAGATGAAAACTAAAAAGAAGCTTTCTTAGAAACTTCTTGGTGATGTGTGAATTCATCTCACAGAGTTACACTTATGTTTCATGGAGCAGTCCATTAACACTGTCTTTGGGGAATCTGAGAAGGGCTTCTTTGGATCACATTGAGGCTTACGCTGATAAAGGAAATTTCATCCGTTCAAAACGTGAAAGAAGCTTTCTGAGAAACTTCTTTCTGATCTGTGAGTTCTTCTCACAGAGTTACAACCTCTGCCTCAAGAAGCAGTTTGCTAACACTCTTTTCGTGGAATCTGTAAAGTGATATTTGGGAGCCTATTGGGGCCCATGGTGATAAAGGAATTATCCTCACATAATAACTAAAGAGAAGCTTTCTGAGAAACTGCATTGCCATGTGTGAATGCAACTCACAGAGTTACACGTGTCTCTTCAGTGATCAGTTTGTTAGCACAGTTTTCTGGAAATCTGCAATTAGATACTTCCTAGCGCAATGAAAATTACAGTGACAAAGGAAATATCCACAGATGAAAACTAGAAAGAAGCTTTCTTAGAAACTTCTTGGTGATGTGTGAATTCATGTCACAGAGTTACACTTATGCTTCGTGGAGCAGTCCATTAACACTGTCTTTGGGGAATCTGAGAAGGGCTTCTTTGGATCACATTGAGGCCTACGCTGATAAAGGAAATTTCATCCGTTCAAAACGTGAAAGAAGCTTTCTGAGAAACTTCTTTCTGATCTGTGAGTTCACCTCACAGAGTTACAAACTCTGCCTCAAGAAGCAGTTTGCTAACACTCTTTTCGTGGAATCTACAAAGTTATATTTGGGAGCCTATTGGGGCCCAGGGTGATAAAGGAATTATCCTCACATAGTAACTAAAGAGAAGCTTTCTGAGAAACTGCATTGCCATGTGTGAATGCAACTCAGAGTTTCACGTTTCTCTTCAGTGATCAGTTTGTTAGCACAGTTTTCTGGAAATCTGCAATTAGATACTTCCTAGCGCAATGAACATTACAGTGACAAAGGAAATATCCACAGATGAAAACTAGAAAGAAGCTTTCTTAGAAACTTCTTGGTGATGTGTGAATTCATCTCACAGAGTTACACTTATGTTTCGTGGAGCATACCATTAACACTGTCTTTGGAGAATCTGAGAAGGGCTTCTTTGGATCACATTGAGGCCTACGCTGATAAAGGAAATTTCATCCGTTCAAAACGTGAAAGAAGCTTTCTGAGAAACTTCTTTCTGATCCGTGAGTTCATCTCACAGAGTTACAACCTCTGCCTCAAGAAGCAGTTTGCTAACACTCTTTTCGTGGAATCTACAAAGTGATATTTGGGAGCCTATTGGGGCCCAGGGTGATAAATCAAATATCCTCACATAATAACTAAAGAGAAGCTTTCTGAGAAACTGCATTGCCATGTGTGAATGCAACTCACAGAGTTACACGTTTCTCTTCAGTGATCAGTTTGTTAGCACAGTTTTCTGGAAATCTGCAATTAGATACTTCATAGCGCAATGAACATTACAGCGACAAAGGAAATATCCACAGATGAAAACTAGAATGAAGCTTTCTTAGAAACTTCTTGGTGATGTGTGAATTCATCTCACAGAGTTACACTTATGTTTCGTGGAGCAGTCCATTAACACTGTCTTTGGGGAATCTGAGAAGGTCTTCTTTGTATCACATTGAGGCCTACGCTGATAAAGGAAATTTCATCCGTTCAGAACGTGAAAGAAGCTTTCTGAGAAACTTCTTTCTGATCCGTGATTTCATCTCACAGAGTTACAACCTCTGCCTCAAGAAGCAGTTTGCTAACACTCTCTTCGTGGAATCTGCAAAGTGATATTTGGGAGTCTATTGGAGCCCATCGTGATAAAGCAAATATCCTCATATAATAACTAAAGAGAAGCTTTCGGAGAAACTGCATGGCCATGTGTGAATGCAACTCACAGAGGTACACGTTTCTCTTCAGTTATCAGTTTGTTAGCACAGTATTCTGGAAATCTGCAATTAGATACTTCCTAGCGCAATGAACATTACAGTGACAAAGGAAATATCCACAGATGAAAACTAGAGAGAAGCTTTCTTAGAAACTTCTTGGTGATGTGTGAATTCATCTCACAGAGTTACACTTATGCTTCGTGGAGCAGTCCATTAACACTGTCTTTGGGGAATCTGAGAAGGGCTTCTTTGGATCACATTGAGGCCTACGCTGATAAAGGAAATTTCATCCATTCAAAACGTGAAAGAAGCTTTCTGAGAAACTTCTTTCTGATCTGTGAGTTCATGTCACAGAGTTACAAACTCTGCCTCAAGAAGCAGTTTGCTAACAATCTTTTCGTGGAATCTGCAAAGTGATATTTGGGAGCCTATTGGGGCCCATGGTGATAAAGGAATTATCCTCACATAATAACTAAAGAGAAGCTTTCTGAGAAACTGCATTGCCATGTGTGAATGCAACTCACAGAGTTACGCCAGTGTTTTTGGGGCCGTTTCTTAGGACTGTTTCCGTGGATTCCGAGATGTGATATTACAGATAGCTTTGAAGAATAGAAGGAGAAAACTAATATACTCCAAGAGAAAGCGGAACCAAGCTTTCTGAGAAACTGCTTTGTGATATGTGAATTCATTTCACAGTGTTCTATCACCCTTTCTCGGGGGAGTTTCCTAGCACTCATTTTGAGGAATCTCAGATGTGATGTCTTGGATTTCGTTGAATCGCATGCTGAATAAGGAACTATCCTCAGAGAAACCTGCAGAGAAGCCTTCTCAGAAACTTCTTTGTTGTGGATGAATTCAGCCCACAGATGTCCATCATTGTTTCCACTGAGAAACTTGCTAGCAGAGTTTTCGCCGAATCTGCAATAGGACACACGGTGGCGCTCCAAGACCACAAATAACCTCGTCTTACTAAAGTGGGAAGCTTTCTGAGAAACCGCTTTGTGATGTGTGAATTCAACTCACTAAGTTGCAGCTGTATTTCGTGGGGCCGTGGCCTAGCCCTATTTGTGTGGAATCTGAGAACAGATATTCCCGATCCCTTTGAAAACAATGGGACCAATGGATACATCTTCCAATAAAAAGGAGAAAGAAGCTTTCTGAGAAACTTCTTTCTGATCTGTGAGTTCATCTCACAGAGTTACTACCTCTGCCTTAACAAGCAGTTTGCTAACACTTTTTTCGTGGAATCTGCCAAGTGATATTTGGGAGCCTATTGAGGCCCACGGTAATAAAGGAATTATCCTCAGAAAATAACTAAAGAGAAGCTGTCTGAGAAACTGCATTGCCATGTGTGAATGCAACTCACAGAGTTACACGTTTCTCTTCAGTGATCAGTTTGTTAGCACAGTTTTCTGGAAATCTGCAATTAGATACTTCATAGCGCAATGAACATTACAGTGACAAAGGAAATTTCCACAGATGAAAACTAGAAAGAAGCTTTCTTAGAAACTTCTTGGTGATGTGTGAATTCATCTCACAGAGTTACACTTATGTTTCGTGGAGCAGTCCATTAACACTGTCTTTCGGGAAACTGAGAAGGGCTTCTTTGGCTCACATTGAGGCCTACGCTGATGAAGGAAATTTCATCCGTTCAAAACGTGAAAGAAGCTTTCTGAGAAAGTTCTTTCTGATCTGTGAGTTCATCTCACAGAGTTACAACCTCTGCCTCAAGAAGCAGATGGGTAACACCCTCTTCGTGTAATCTGCCAAGTGATATTTGGGAGCCTATTGAGGCCCATGGTAATAAAGGAATTATCCTCACATAATAACTAAAGAGAAGCTTTGTGAGAAACTGCATTGCCATGTTTGAATGCAACTCAGAGAGTTACACGTTTCTCTTCAGTGATCAGTTTGTTAGCACAGTTTTCTGGAAATCTGCATATAGATACTTCCTAGCGCAATGAACATTACAGTGACAAAGGAAATATCCACAGATGAAAACTAGAAAGAAGCTTTCTTAGAAACTTCTTGGTGATGTGTGAATTCATCTCACAGAGTTACACTTATGTTTCGTGGAGCAGTCCATTAACACTGTCTTTGGGGAATCTGAGAAGGGCTTCTTTGGATCACATTGAGGCCTATGCTGATAAAGGAAATTTCATCCATTCAAAACGTGAAAGAAGCGTTCTGAGAAACTTCTTTCTGATCCATGAGTTCATCTCACCGAGTTACAACCTCTGCCTCAAGAAGCAGTTTGCTAACACTCTTTTCGTGGAATCTGCAAAGTGATATTTGGGAGCCTATTGGGGCCCAAGGTGATAAAGGAATTATCCTCACATAATAACTAAAGAGAGGCTTTCTGAGAAACTGCATTGCCATGTGTGAATGCAACTCACAGAGTTACACGTTTCTCTTCAGTGATCAGTTTGTTAGCACAGTTTTCTGGAAATCTGCAATTAGATACTTCCTAGCGCAATGAACATTACAGTGACAAAGGAAATATCCACAGATGAAAACTAGAAAGAAGCTTTCTTAGAAACTTCTTGGTGATGTGTGAATTCATTTCACAGAGTTACACTTATGTTTCATGGAGCAGTCCATTAACACTGTCTTTGGGGAATCTGAGAAGGGCTTCTTTGGATCACATTGAGGCCTACGGTGATAAAGGAAATTTCATCCGTTCAAAACGTGAAAGAAGCTTTCTGAGAAACTTCTTTCTGATCTGTGAGTTCATCTCACAGAGTTACAACCTCTGTCTCAAGAAGCAGTTTGCTAACACTCTTTTCGTGGAATCTACAAAGTGATATTTGGGAGCCTATTGGGGCCCACGGAGATAAAGGAATTATCCTCACATAATAACTAAAGAGAAGCTTTCTGAGAAACTGCATTGCCATGTGTGAATGCAACTCACAGAGTTACACGTTTCTCTTCAGTGATCAGTTTGTTAGCACAGTTTTCTGGAAATCTGCAATTAGATACTTCCTAGCGCAATGAACATTACAGTGACAAAGGAAATATCCACAGATGAAAACTAGAAAGAAGCTTTTTTAGAAACTTCTTGGTGATGTGTGAATTCATCTCACAGAGTTAAACTTATGTTTCATGGAGCAGTCCATTAACACTCTCTTTGGGGAATCTGAGAAGGGCTTCTTTGGATCACATTGAGGCCTACGCTGATAAAGGAAATTTCATCCGTTCAAAACGTGAAAGAAGCTTTCTGAGAAACTTCTTTCTGATCTGTGAGTTCATCTCACAGAGTTACAACCTCTGCCTCAAGAAGCAGTTTGCTAACACTCTTTTCGTGGAATCTGCAAAGTGATATTTGGGAGCCTATTGGGGCCCAGGGTGATAAAGCAAATATCCTCACATAATAACTAAAGAGAAGCTTTCTGAGAAACTCATTGCCATGTGTGAATGCAACTCACAGAGTTACACGTTTCTCTTCAGTGATCACTTTGATAGCACAGTTTTCTGGAAATCTGCTATTAGATACTACCTAGCGTAATGAACATTACAGTGACAAAGGAAATATTCACAGATGAAAACTAGAAAGAAGCTTTCTTAGAAACTTCTTGGTGATGTGTGAATTCATCTCACAGAGTTACACTTAGGTTTCGTGGAGCAGTCCATTAACAATGTCTTTGAGGAATCTGAGAAGGGCTTCTTTGGATCACATTGAGGCCTACGCTGATAAAGGAAATTTCATCCGTTCAAAACGTGAAAGAAGCTTTCTGAGAAACTTCTTTCTGATCTGTGAGTTCATCTCATAGAGTTACAACCTCTGCCTCAAGAAGCAGTTTGCTAACACTCTTTTCGTGGAATCTGCAAAGTGATATTTGGGAGCCTATTGGGGCCCATGGTGATAAAGGAATTATCCTCACATAATAACTAAAGAGAAGCTTTCTGAGAAACTGCATTGCCATGTGTGAATGCAACTCACAGAGTTACACGTTTCTCTTCAGTTATCAGTTTGTTAGCACAGTTTTCTGGAAATCTGCAATTAGATACTTCCTAGTGCAATGAACATTACAGTGACAAAGGAAATATCCACAGATGAAAACTAGAAAGAAGCTTTCTTAGAAACTTCTTGGTGATGTGTGAATTCATCTCACAGAGTTACACTTATGCTTCGTGGAGCAGTCCATTAACACTGTCTTTGGGGAATCTGAGAAGGGCTTTTTTGGATCACATTGAGGCCTGCGCTGATAAAGGAAATTTCATCCGTTCAAAACGTGAAAGAAGCTTTCTGAGAAACTTCTTTCTGATCCGTGAGTTCATTTCACAGAGTTACAACCTCTGCCTCAAGAAGCAGTTTGCTAACACTCTTATCGTGGAATCTGCAAAGTGATATTTGGGAGCCTATTGGGGCCCAGGGTGATAAAGGAATTATCCTCACATGATAACTAAATAGAAGATTTCTGAGAAACTGCATTGCCATGTGTGAATGCAACTCACAAAGTTATACGTTTCTCTTCAGTGATCAGTTTGTTTGCACAGTTTTCTGGAAATATGCATTTAGATAATTCATAGCGCAATGAACATTACAGTGACAAAGGAAATTTCCACAGATGAAAACTAGAAAGAAGCTTTCTAAGAAACTTCTTGGTGATGCGTGAATTCATCTCACAGAGTTCCACTTATGTTTCGTGGAGCAGTCCATTAACACTGTCTTTGGGGAATCTGAGAAGGGCTTCTTTGGATCACATTGAGGCCTACGCTGATAAAGGAAATTTCATCCGTTCAAAACGTGAAAGAAGCTTTCTGAGAAACTTCTTTCTGATCTGTGAGTTCGTCTCACAGAGTTACAACCTCTGCCTCAAGAAGCAGTTTGCTAACACTCTGTTCGTGGAATCTGCAAAGTGATATTTGGGAGCCTATTGGGGCCCAGGGTGATAAAGGAATTATCCTCACATAATAACTAAAGAGAAGCTTTCTGAGAAACTGCATTGCCATGTGTGAATGCAACTCACAGAGTTACACGTTTCTCTTCAGTGATCAGTTTGTTAGCACAGTTTTCTGGAAATCTGCAATTAGATACTTCCTAGCGCAATGAACATTACAGTGACAAAGGAAATATCCACAGATGATAACTAGAAAGCAGCTTTCTTAGAAACTTCTTGGTGATGTGTGAATTCATCTCACAGAGTTACACTTATGTTTCGTGGAGCAGTCCATTAACACTGTCTTTGGGGAATCTGAGAAGGGCTTCTTTGGATCACATTGAGGCCTACGCTGATAAATTAAATTTCATCCGTTCAAAACGTGAAAGAAGCTTTCTGAGAAACTTCTTTCTGATGCGTGAGTTCATCTCAGAGAGTTACAACCTCTGCCTCAAGAAGCAGTTTGCAAACACTCTTTTCGTGGAATCTGCAAAGTGATATTTGGGAGTCTATTGGAGCCCATGTTGATAAAGCAAATATCCTCACATAGTAACTAAAGAGAAGCTTTCTGAGAAACTGCATTGCCATGTGTGAATGCAACTCACAGAGTTACACGTTTCTCTTCGGTGATCAGTTTGTTAGCACAGTTTTCTGGAAATCTGCAATTAGATACTTCATAGCGCAATGAACATTACAGTGACAAAGGAAATATCCACAGATGAAAACTAGAAAGAAGCTTTCTTAGAAACTTCTTGGTGAAGTGTGAATTCATCTCACAGAGTTACACTTATGTTTCGTGGAGCAGTCCATTAACACTGCTTTGGGGAATCTGAGAAGGGCTTCTTTGGATCACATTGAGGCCTACGCTGATAAAGGAAATTTCATCCGTTCAAAACGTGAAAGAAGCTTTCTGAGAAACTTCTTTCTGATCTGTGAGTTCATCTCACAGAGTTACAACCTCTGCCTCAAGAAGCAGTTTGCTAACACTCTTTTCGTGGAATCTGCAAAGTGATATTTGGGAGCCTATTGGGGCCCATGGTGATAAAGGAATTATCCTCACATAATAACTAAATAGAAGCTTTCTGAGAAACTGCATTGCAATGTGTGAATGCAACTCACAGAGTTATACGTTTCTCTTCAGTGATCAGTTTGTTTGCACAGTTTTCTGGAAATCTGCAATTAGATACTTCATAGCGCAATGAACGTTACAGTGACAAAGGAAATTTCCACAGATGAAAACTAGAAAGAAGCTTTCTTAGAAACTTCTTGGTGATGTGTGAATTCATCTCACAGAGTTACACTTATATTTCGTGGAGCAGTCCATTAACACTGTCTTTGGGGAAACTGAGACGGGCTTCTTTGGATCACATTGAGGCCTACGCTGATAAAGGAAATTTCATCCGTTCAAAACGTGAAAGAAGCTTTCTGAGAAACCTCTTTCTGATCTGTGAGTTCATCTCACAGAGTTACAACCTCTGCCTCAAGAAGCAGTTTGCTAACACTCTTTTCGTGGAATCTGCAAAGTGATATTTGGGAGCCTATTGGGGCCATGGTGATGAAGGAATTATCCTCACATAATAACTAAAGAGAAGCTTTCTGAGAAACTGCATTGCCATGTGTGAGTGCAACTCACAGAGTTACACGTTTCTCTTCAGTGATCAGTTTGTTAGCACAGTTTTCTGGAAATCTGCAATTAGATACTTCCTAGCGCAATGAACATTACAGTGACAAAGGAAATATCCACAGATGAAAAGTAGAAAGAAGCTTTCTTAGAAACTTCTTGGTGATGTGTGAATTCATCTCACAGAGTTACACTTATGTTTCGTGGAGCAGTCCATTAACACTGTCTTTGGGGAAACAGAGAAGGGCTTCTTTGGATCACATTGAGGCATACGCTGATAAAGGAAATTTCATCCGTTCAAAACGTGAAAGAAGCTTTCTGAGAAACTTCTTTCTGATCTGTGAGTTCATCTCACAGAGTTACAAAATCTGCCTCAAGAAGCAGTTTGCTAACACTCTTTTCGTGGAATCTACAAAGTGATATTTGGGAGCCTATTGGGGCCCAGGGTGATAAAGCAAATATCCTCACATAATAACTAAAGAGAAGCATTCTGAGAAACTGCATTGCCATGTGTGAATGCAACTCACAGAGTTACACGTTTGTCTTCAGTGATCAGTTTGTTAGCACAGTTTTCTGGAAATCTGCAATTAGATACTTCCTTGCGCAATGAATATTACAGTGACAAAGGAAATATCCACAGATGAAAACTAGAAAGAAGCTTTCTTAGAAACTTCTTGGTGATGTGTGAATTCATCTCACAGAGTTACACTTATGTTTCGTGGAGCAGTCCATTAACACTGTCTTTGGGGAAACTGAGAAGGGCTTCTCTGGATCACATTGAGGCCTACGCTGATAAAGGAAATTTCATCCGTTCAAAACGTGAAAGAAGCTTTCTGAGAAACTTCTTTCTGTTCTGTGAGTTCATCTCAGAGACTTACCACCTCTGCCTCAAGAGGCAGTTTGCTAACACTCTTTTCGTGGAATCTGAAAAGTGATATTTGGGAGCCTATTGGGGGCCCATGGTGATAAAGGGATCATCCTCACATAATAACTAAAGAGAAGCTTTCTGAGAAACTGCATTGCCATGTGTGAATGCAACTCACAGAGTTACGCCAGTGTTTTTTGGGGCCGTTTCTTAGGACTGTTTCCGTGGATTCCGAGAAGTGATATTTCAGATAGCTTTGAAGAATAGAAGGAGAAAACTAATATACTCCAAGAGAAAGCGGAACCAAGCTTTCTGAGAAACTGCTTTGTGATATGTGAATTCATTTCACAGTGTTCTATCACCCTTTCTTGGGGGAGTTTCCTTGCACTCATTTTGAGGAATCTCAGATGTGATGTCTTGGATATCGTTGAATCGCATGCTGAATAAGGAACTATCCTCAGAGACACCTGCAGAGAAGCCTTCTCAGAAACTTCTTTGTTGTGGGTGAATTCAGCCCACAGATGTCCATCATTGTTTCCACTGAGAAACTTGCTAGCAGAGTTTTCGCAGAATCTGCAATAGGACACACGGTGGCGCTCCAAGACCACAAATAACCTCGTCTTACTAAAGTGGGAAGCTTTCTGAGAAACCGCTTTGTGATGTGTGAATTCAACTCACTAAGTTGCAGCTGTATTTCGTGGGGCCGTGGCCTAGCCCTATTTGTGTGGAATCTGAGAACAGATATTCCCGATCCCTTTGAAAACAATGGGGCCAATGGAAACATCTTCCAATAAAAATGAGAAAGAAGCTTTCTGAGAAACTTCTTTCTGATCTGTGAGTTCATCTCACAGAGTTACAACCTCTGCCTCAAGAAGCAGTTTGCTAACACTCTTTTCGTGGAATCTGCAAAGTGATATTTGGGAGCCTATTGGGGCCCATCGTGATAAAGGAAATATCCTCACATAATAACTAAAGAGAAGCTTTTTGAGAAACTTCATTGCCATGTGTGAATGCAACTCACAGAGTTACACGTTTCTCTTCAGTGATCAGTTTGTTAGCACAGTATTCTGGAAATCTGCAATTAGATACTTCATAGCGCAATGAACATTACAGTGACAAAGGAAATATCCACAGATGAAAACTAGAAAGAAGCTTTCTTAGAAACTTCTTGGTGATGTGTGAATTCATCTCACAGAGTTACACTTATGTTTCGTGGAGCAGTCCATTAACACTGTCTTTGGGGAATCTGAGAAGGGCTTCATTGGATCACATTGAGGCCTACGCTGATAAAGGAAATTTCATCCGTTCAAAACGTGAAAGAAGCTTTCTGAGAAACTTCTTTCTGATCTGTGAGTTCATCTCACAGAGTTACAACCTCTGCCTTAAGAAGCAGTTTGCTAACACTTTTTTGGTGGACTCTGCAAAGTGATAATTGGGAGCCTATTGAGGCGCATGGTGATAAAGGAATTATCCTCACATAATAACTAAAGAGAAGCTCTCTGAGAAACTGCATTGCCATGTGTGAATGCAACTCACAGAGTTACACGTTTCTCTTCAGTGATCAGTTTGTTAGCACAATTTTCTGGAAATCTGCAATTAGATACTTCCTAGCGCTATGAACATTACAGTGACAAAGGAAATATCCACAGATGAAAACTAGAAAGAAGCTTTCTTAGAAACTTCTTGGTGATGTGTGAATTCATCTCACAGAGTTTCACTTATGTTTCGCGGAGCAGTCCATTAACACTGTCTTTGGGGAATCTGAGAAGGGCTTCTTTGGATCACATTGAGGCCCACTCTGATAAAGGAAATTTCATCCGTTCAAAACGTGAAAGAAGCTTTCTGAGAAACTTCTTTCTGATCCGTGAGTTCATCTCACTGAGTTACAACCTCTGCCTCAAGAAGCAGTTTGCTAACACTCTTTTCGTGGAATCTGCAAAGTGATATTTGGGAGTCTATTGGAGCCCATGGTGATAAAGCAAATATCCTCACATAATATCTAAAGAGAAGCTTTCTGAGAAACTGCATTACCATGTGTGAATGCAAATCACAGAGTTACACGTTTCTCTTCAGTGATCAGTTTGTTAGCACAGTTTTCTGGAAATCTGCAATTAGATACTTCATAGCGCAATGAACATTACAGTGACAAAGGAAATTTCCACAGATGAAAACTAGAAAGCAGCTTTCTTAGAAACTTCTTGGTGATGTGTGAATTCATCTCACAGAGTTACACTTATGTTTCGTGGAGCTGTCCATAAACACCATCTTTGGGGAAACTGAAACGGGCTTCTTTGGATCACATTGAGGCCTACGCTGATAAAGGAAATTTCATCCGTTCAAAACGTGAAAGAAGCTTTCTGAGAAACTTCTTTCTGATCTGTGAGTTCATCTCACAGACTTACAAACTCTGCCTCAAGAAGCAGTTTGCTAACACTCTTTTCGTGGAATCTGCAAAGTGATATTTTGGAGCCCATTGGGGCCCATGGTGATAAAGGAATTATCCTCACATAATAACTAAAGAGAAGTTTTCTGAGAAACTGCATTGCCATGTGTGAATGCAACTCACAGAGTTACACGTTTCTCTTCAGTGATCAGTTTGTTAGCACAGTTTTCTGGAAATCTGCAATTAGATACTTCAGAGCGCAATGAACATTACAATGACAAAGGAAATTTCCACAGATGAAAACTAGAAAGAAGCTTTCTTAGAAACTTCTTGTTGATGTGTGAATTCATCTCACAGAGTTACACTTATGTTTCGTGGAGCAGTCCATTAACACTGTCTTTGAGGAACCTGAGAAGGGCTTCTTTGGATCACATTGAGGCCTACGCTGATAAAGGGAATTTCATCCGTTCAAAACGTGAAAGAAGCTTTCTGAGAAACTCCTTTCTGATCCGTGAGTTCATCTCACAGAGTTACAACCTCTGCCTCAAGAAGCAGTTTGCTAACACTCTTTTCGTGGAATCTGCAAAGTGATATTTGGGAGTCTATTGGAGCCCATGGTGATAAAGCAAATATCCTCACATAATAACTAAAGAGAAGTTTTCTGAGAAACTGCATTGCCATGTGTGAATGCAACTCACAGAGTTACACGTTTCTCTTCAGTGATCAGTTTGTTAGCACAGTTTCCTGGAAATCTGCAATTAGATACTTACTAGCGCAATGAACATTACAGTGACAAAGGAAATATCCACAGATGAAAACTAGAAAGAAGCTTTCTTAGAAACTTCTTGGTGATGTGTGAATTCATCTCACAGAGTTACACTTATGCTTCGTGGAGCAGTCCATTAACACTGTCTATGGGGAATCTGAGAAGGGCTTCTTTGGATCACATTGAGGCCTACGCTGATACAGGAAATTTCATCCGTTCAAAACGTGAAAGAAGCTTTCTGAGAAACTTCTTTCTGATCCGTGAGTTCATCTCACAGAGTTACAACCTCTGCCTCAAGAAGCAGTTTGCTAACACTCTTTTCGTGGAATCTGCAAAGTGATATTTGGGAGCCTAATGGGGCCCATGGTGATAAAGCAAATATCCTCACATAAAAACTAAAGAGAAGCTTTCTGAGAAACTGCATTGCCATGTGTGAATGCAACTCACAGAGTTACACGTTTCTCTTCAGTGATCAGTTTGTTAGCACAGTTTTCTGGAAATCTGCAGTTAGATACTTCATAGCGAAATGAACATTACAGTGACAAAGGAAATATCCACAGATGAACACTAGAAAGAAGCTTTCTTAGAAACTTCTTGGTGATGTGTGAATTCATCTCACACAGTTACACTTACGTTTCGTGGAGCAGTCCATTAACACTGTCTTTGGGGAAACTGAGAAGGGCTTCTTTGGATCACTTTGAGGCCAACGCTGATAAAGGAAATTTCATCCGTTCAAAACGTGAAAGAAGCTTTCTGAGAAATTTCTTTCTGATCAGTGAGTTCATCTCACAGAGTTACAACCTCTGCCTCAAGAAGCAGTTTTCTAACACTCTTTTCGTGGAATCTGCAAAGTGATATATTCGAGTCTATTGGAGCCCGTGGTGATAAAGCAAATATCCTCACATAATAACTAAAGAGAAGCTTTCTGAGAAACTGCACTGCCATGTGTGAATGCAACTCACAGAGTTACACGTTTCTCTTCAGTGAACAGTTTGTTAGCACAGTTTTCTGGAAATCTGCAATTAGATACTTCATAGCGCAGTGAACATTACAGTGACAAAGGAAATTTCCACAGATGAAAACTAGAAAGAAGCTTTCTTAGAAACTTCTTGGTGATGTGTGAATTCATCTCACAGAGTTACACTTATGTTTCATGGAGCAGTCCATTAACACTGTCTTTGGGGAAACTGAGACGGGCTTCTTTGGATCACATTGAGGCCTACGCTGATAAAGGAAATTTCATCCGTTCAAAACGTGAAAGAAGCTTTCTGAGAAACTTCTTTCTGATCTGTGAGTTCATCTCACAGAGTTACAACCTCTGCCTCAAGAAGCAGTTTGCTAACACTTTTTTCGTGGAATCTGCAAAGTGATATATGGGAGTCTATTGGAGCCCAAGGTGATAAAGCAAATATCCTCACATAATAACTAAAGAGAAGCTTTCTGAGAAACTGCATTGCCATGTGTGAATGCAACTCACAGAGTTACACGTTTCTCTTCAGTGATCAGTTTGTTAGCACAGTTTTCTGGAAATCTGCAATTAGATACTTCCTAGCGCAATGAACGTTACAGTGACAAAGAAAATATCCACAGATGAAACCTAGAAAGAAGCTTTCTTAGAAACTTCTTGGTGATGTGTGAATTCATCTCACAGAGTTACAATTATGTTTCGTGGAGCAGTCCATTAACACTGTCTTTGGGGAATCTGAGAAGGGCTTCTTTGGATCACATTGAGGCCTACGCTGATAAAGGAAATTTCATCCGTTCAAAACGTGAAAGAAGCTTTCTGAGAAACTTCTTTCTGATCTGGGAGTTCATCTCACAGAATTACAATCTCTGCCTCAAGAAGCAGTTTGCTAACACTCTTTTCGTGGAATCTACAAAGTGATATTTCGGAGCCTATTGGGGCCCAGGGAGATAAAGGAAATATCCTCACATAATAACTAAAGAGAAGGTTTCTGAGAAACTGCATTGCCATGTGTGAATGCAACTCACAGAGTTACGCCAGTGTTTTTTGGGGCCGTTTCTTAGGACTGTTTCCGTCAATTCCGAGAAGTGATATTTCAGATAGCTTGGAAGAATAGAAGGAGAAAACTAATATACTCCAAGAGAAAGCGGACTCAAGCTTTCTGAGAAACTGCTTTGTGATATGTGGATTCATTTCACAGTGTTCTATCACCCTTTCTCGGGGGAGTTTCCTAGCACTCATTTTGAGGAATCTCAGATGTGATGTCTTGGATATCGTTGAATCGCATGCTGAATAAGGAACTATCCTCAGAGAAACCTGCAGAGAAGCCTTCTCAGAAACTTCTTTGTTGTGGGTGAATTCAGTCCACAGATGTCCATCATTGTTTCAACTGAGAAACTTGCTAGCAGAGTTTTCGCAGAATCTGCAATAGGACACACGGTGGCGCTCCAAGACCACAAATAACCTCGTCTTACTAAAGAAAGAGGCTTTCTGAGAAACCGCTTTGTGATGTGTGAATTCAACTCACTAAGTTGCAGCTGTATTTCGTGGGGCCGTGCCCTAGACCTATTTGTATGGAAACTGAGAACAGATATTCCCGATCCCTTTGAAAACAATGTTGCCAATGGAAACATCTTGCAATAGAAATGAGAAAGAAGCTTTCTGAGAAACTTCTTTCTGATCTGTGAGTTCATCTCACAGAGTTACAATCTCTGCCTCAAGAAGCAGTTTGCTAACACTCTTTTCGTGGAATCTGCAAAGTGACATTTGGCAGCCTATTGGGGCACATGGTGATAAAGGAATTATCCTCACATAATAACTAAAGAGAAGCTTTCTGAGAAACTGCATTGCCATGTGTGAATGCAACTCACAGAGTTACACGTTTCTCTTCAGTGATCAGTTTGTTAGCACAGTTTTCTGGAAATCTGCAATTAGATACTTCTTAGCGCAATGAACATTACAGTGACAAAGGAATTATCCACAGATGAAAACTAGAAAGAAGCTTTCGTAGAAACTTCTTGGTGATGTGTGAATTCATCTCACAGAGTTACCCTTATGTTTTGTGGAGCAGTCCATTAAGACTGTCTTTGGGGAATCTGAGAAGGGCTTCTTTGGATCACATAGAGGCCTACGCTGATAAAGGAAATTTCATCCGTTCAAAACGTGAAAGAAGCTTTCTGAGAAACTTCTTTCTGATCTGTGAGTTCATCTCACAGAGTTACAACCTCTGCCTCAAGAAGCAGTTTGCTAACACTCTTTTCGTGGAATCTGCAAAGTGATATTTGGGAGCCTATTGGGGCCCAGGGTGATAAAGGAAATATCCTCACATAATAACTAAAGAGAAGCTTTCTGAGAAACTGCATTGCCATGTGTGAATGCAACTCACAGAGTTACACGTTTCTCTTCAGTGATCAGTTTGTTAGCACAGTTTTCTGGAAATCTGCAATTAGATACTTTATAGAGCAATGAACATTACAGTGACAAAGGAAATATCCACAGATGAAAACCAGAAAGAAGCTTTCTTAGAAACTTCTTGGTGATGTGTGAATTCATCTCACAGAGTTACACTTATGTTTCGTGGAGCAGTCCATTAACACTGTCTTTGGGGAACCTGAGAAGGGCTTCTTTGGATCACATTGAGGCCTACGCTGATAAAGGAAATTTCATCCGTTCAAAAGGTGAAAGAAGCTTTCTGAGAAACTTCTTTCTGCTCTGTGAGTTCATATCACAGAGTTACAACCTCTGCCTCAAGAAGCAGTTTGCTAACACTCTTTTCGTGGAATCTGCAAAGTGATATTTGGGAGTCTATTGGAGCCCATGGTGATAAAGCAAATATCCTCACATAATAACTAAAGAGAAGCTTTCTGAGAAACTGCATTGCCATGTGTGAATGCAACTCACAGAGTTACACGTTTCTCTTCAGTGATCAGTTTGTTAGCACAGTTTTCTGGAAATCTGCAATTAGATACTTCATAGCGCAATGAACATTACAGTGACAAAGGAAATATCCACAGATGAAAACTAGAAAGAAGCTTTCTTAGAAACTTCTTGGTGAAGTGTGAATTCATCTCACAGAGTTACACTTATGTTTCGTGGAGCAGTCCATTAACACTGCTTTGGGGAATCTGAGAAGGGCTTCTTTGGATCACATTGAGGCCTACGCTGATAAAGGAAATTTCATCCGTTCAAAACGTGAAAGAAGCTTTCTGAGAAACTTCTTTCTGATCTGTGAGTTCATCTCACAGAGTTACAACCTCTGCCTCAAGAAGCAGTTTGCTAACACTCTTTTCGTGGAATCTGCAAAGTGATATTTGGGAGCCTATTGGGGCCCATGGTGATAAAGGAATTATCCTCACATAATAACTAAAGAGAAGCTTTCTGAGAAACTGCATTGCCATGTGTGAATGCAACTCACAGAGTTACACGTTTCTCTTCAATGATCAGTGTTAACACAGTTTTCTCGAAATCTGCAATTAGGTACTTCCTAGCGCAATGAACATTACAGTGACAAAGGAAATATCCACAGATGAAAACTAGAAAGAAGCTTTCTTAGAAACGTCTTGGTGATGTGTGAATTCATCTCACAGAGTTACACTTATGTTTCGTGGAGCAGTCCATTAACACTGTCTTTGGGGAATCTGAGAAGGGCTTCTTTGGATCACATTGAGGCCTACGCTGATAAAGGAAATTTCATCCATTCAAAACGTGAAAGAAGCTTTCTGAGAAACTTCTTTCTGATCTGTGAGTTCATCTCACAGAGTTACAACCTCTGCCTCAAGAAGCAGTTTGCTAACACTCTTTTCGTGGAATCTACAAAGTGATATTTGGGAGCCTATTGGGGCCCATGGTGATAAAGCAAATATCCTCACATAATAACTAAAGAGAAGCATTCTGAGAAACTGCATTGTCATGTGTGAATGCAACTCACAGAGTTACACGTTTCTCTTCAGTGATCAGTTTGTTAGCACAGTTTTGTGGAAATCTGCAATTAGATACTTCCTAGCGCAATGATTATTACAGTGACAAAGGAAATATCCACAGATGAAAACTAGAAAGAAGCTTTCTTAGAAACTTCTTGGTGATGTGTGAATTCATCTCACAGAGTTACACTTATGTTTCGTGGAGCAGTCCATTAACACTGTCTTTGGGGAAACAGAGAAGGGCTTCTTTGGATCACATTGAGGCCTACGCTGATAAAGGAAATTTCATCCGTTCAAAACGTGAAAGAAGCTTTCTGAGAAACTTCTTTCTGATCTGTGAGTTCATCTCACAGAGTTACAACCTCTGCCTCAAGAAGCAGTTTGCTAACAATCTTTTCGTGGAATCTACAAAGTGATATTTGGGAGCCTATTGGGGCCCATGGTGATAAAGCAAATATCCTCACATAATAACTAAAGAGAAGCATTCTGAGAAACTGCATTGCCATGTGTGAATGCAACTCACAGAGTTACACGTTTCTCTTCAGTGATCAGTTTGTTAGCACAGTTTTCTGGAAATCTGCAATTAGATACTTCCTTGCGCAATGAATATTATAGTGACAAAGGAAATATCCACAGATGAAAACTAGAAAGAAGCTTTCTTAGAAACTTCTTGGTGATGTGTGAATTCATCTCACAGAGTTACACTTATGTTTCGTGGAGCAGTCCATTAACACTGTCTTTGGGAAATCTGAGAAGGGCTTCTTTGGATCACATTGAGGCCTACGCTGATAAAGGAAATTTCATCCGTTCAAAACGTGAAGGAAGCTTTCTGAGAAACTTCTTTGTGATCCGTGAGTTCATCTCACAGGGTTACAACCTCTGCCTCAAGAAGCAGTTTGCTAACACTCTTTTCGTGGAATCTGCAAAGTGGTATTTGGGAGCCTATTGGGGTCCAGGGTGATAAAGGAATTATCCTCACATAATAACTAAATAGAAGCTTTCTGAGAAACTGCATTGCAATGTGTGAATGCAACTCACAGAGTTATACGTTTCTCTTCAGTGATCAGTTTGTTTGCACAGTTTTCTGGAAATCTGCAATTAGATACTTCATAGCGCAATGAACGTTACAGTGACAAAGGAAATTTCCACAGATGAAAACTAGAAAGAAGCTTTCTTAGAAACTTCTTGGTGATGTGTGAATTCATCTCACAGAGTTACACTTATATTTCGTGGAGCAGTCCATTAACACTGTCTTTGGGGAAACTGAGACGGGCTTCTTTGGATCACATTGAGGCCTACGCTGATAAAGGAAATTTCATCCGTTCAAAACGTGAAAGAAGCTTTCTGAGAAACCTCTTTCTGATCTGTGAGTTCATCTCACAGAGTTACAACCTCTGCCTCAAGAAGCAGTTTGCTAACACTCTTTTCGTGGAATCTGCAAAGTGATATTTGGGAGCCTATTGGGGCCATGGTGATGAAGGAATTATCCTCACATAATAACTAAAGAGAAGCTTTCTGAGAAACTGCATTGCCATGTGTGAGTGCAACTCACAGAGTTACACGTTTCTCTTCAGTGATCAGTTTGTTAGCACAGTTTTCTGGAAATCTGCAATTAGATACTTCCTAGCGCAATGAACATTACAGTGACAAAGGAAATATCCACAGATGAAAAGTAGAAAGAAGCTTTCTTAGAAACTTCTTGGTGATGTGTGAATTCATCTCACAGAGTTACACTTATGTTTCGTGGAGCAGTCCATTAACACTGTCTGTGGGGAAACAGAGAAGGGCTTCTTTGGATCACATTGAGGCATACGCTGATAAAGGAAATTTCATCCGTTCAAAACGTGAAAGAAGCTTTCTGAGAAACTTCTTTCTGATCTGTGAGTTCATCTCACAGAGTTACAAAATCTGCCTCAAGAAGCAGTTTGCTAACACTCTTTTCGTGGAATCTACAAAGTGATATTTGGGAGCCTATTGGGGCCCAGGGTGATAAAGCAAATATCCTCACATAATAACTAAAGAGAAGCATTCTGAGAAACTGCATTGCCATGTGTGAATGCAACTCACAGAGTTACACGTTTCTCTTCAGTGATCAGTTTGTTAGCACAGTTTTCTGGAAATCTGCAATTAGTTACTTCCTTGCGCAATGAATATTACAGTGACAAAGGAAATATCCACAGATGAAAACTAGAAAGAAGCTTTCTTAGAAACTTCTTGGTGATGTGTGAATTCATCTCACAGAGTTACACTTATGTTTCGTGGAGCAGTCCATTAACACTGTCTTTGGGGAAACTGAGAAGGGCTTCTCTGGATCACATTGAGGCCTACGCTGATAAAGGAAATTTCATCCGTTCAAAACGTGAAAGAAGCTTTCTGAGAAACTTCTTTCTGTTCTGTGAGTTCATCTCAGAGACTTACCACCTCTGCCTCAAGAGGCAGTTTGCTAACACTCTTTTCGTGGAATCTGAAAAGTGATATTTGGGAGCCTATTGGGGGCCCATGGTGATAAAGGGATCATCCTCACATAATAACTAAAGAGAAGCTTTCTGAGAAACTGCATTGCCATGTGTGAATGCAACTCACAGAGTTACGCCAGTGTTTTTTGGGGCCGTTTCTTAGGACTGTTTCCGTGGATTCCGAGAAGTGATATTTCAGATAGCTTTGAAGAATAGAAGGAGAAAACTAATATACTCCAAGAGAAAGCGGAACCAAGCTTTCTGAGAAACTGCTTTGTGATATGTGAATTCATTTCACAGTGTTCTATCACCCTTTCTCGGGGGAGTTTCCTTGCACTCATTTTGAGGAATCTCAGATGTGATGTCTTGGATATCGTTGAATCGCATGCTGAATAAGGAACTATCCTCAGAGACACCTGCAGAGAAGCCTTCTCAGAAACTTCTTTGTTGTGGGTGAATTCAGCCCACAGATGTCCATCATTGTTTCCACTGAGAAACTTGCTAGCAGAGTTTTCGCAGAATCTGCAATAGGACACACGGTGGCGCTCCCAGACCACAAATAACCTCGTCTTACTAAAGTGGGAAGCTTTCTGAGAAACCGCTTTGTGATGTGTGAATTCAACTCACTAAGTTGCAGCTGTATTTCGTGGGGCCGTGGCCTAGCCCTATTTGTGTGGAATCTGAGAACAGATATTCCCGATCCCTTTGAAAACAATGGGGCCAATGGAAACATCTTCCAATAAAAATGAGAAAGAAGCTTTCTGAGAAACTTCTTTCTGATCTGTGAGTTCATCTCACAGAGTTACAACCTCTGCCTCAAGAAGCAGTTTGCTAACACTCTTTTCGTGGAATCTGCAAAGTGATATTTGGGAGCCTATTGGGGCCCATCGTGATAAAGGAAATATCCTCACATAATAACTAAAGAGAAGCTTTTTGAGAAACTTCATTGCCATGTGTGAATGCAACTCACAGAGTTACACGTTTCTCTTCAGTGATCAGTTTGTTAGCACAGTATTCTGGAAATCTGCAATTAGATACTTCATAGCGCAATGAACATTACAGTGACAAAGGAAATATCCACAGATGAAAACTAGAAAGAAGCTTTCTTAGAAACTTCTTGGTGATGTGTGAATTCATCTCACAGAGTTACACTTATGTTTCGTGGAGCAGTCCATTAACACTGTCTTTGGGGAATCTGAGAAGGGCTTCTTTGGATCACATTGAGGCCTACGCTGATAAAGGAAATTTCATCCGTTCAAAACGTGAAAGAAGCTTTCTGAGAAACTTCTTTCTGATCTGTGAGTTCATCTCACAGAGTTACAACCTCTGCCTTAAGAAGCAGTTTGCTAACACTTTTTTGGTGGACTCTGCAAAGTGATAATTGGGAGCCTATTGAGGCGCATGGTGATAAAGGAATTATCCTCACATAATAACTAAAGAGAAGCTCTCTGAGAAACTGCATTGCCATGTGTGAATGCAACTCACAGAGTTACACGTTTCTCTTCAGTGATCAGTTTGTTAGCACAATTTTCTGGAAATCTGCAATTAGATACTTCCTAGCGCTATGAACATTACAGTGACAAAGGAAATTTCCACAGATGAAAACTAGAAAGAAGCTTTCTTAGAAACTTCTTGGTGATGTGTGAATTCATCTCACAGAGTTTCACTTATGTTTCGCGGAGCAGTCCATTAACACTGTCTTTGGGGAATCTGAGAAGGGCTTCTTTGGATCACATTGAGGACCACTCTGATAAAGGAAATTTCATCCGTTCAAAACGTGAAAGAAGCTTTCTGAGAAACTTCTTTCTGATCCGTGAGTTCATCTCACTGAGTTACAACCTCTGCCTCAAGAAGCAGTTTGCTAACACTCTTTTCGTGGAATCTGCAAAGTGATATTTGGGAGTCTATTGGAGCCCATGGTGATAAAGCAAATATCCTCACATAATATCTAAAGAGAAGCTTTCTGAGAAACTGCATTACCATGTGTGAATGCAAATCACAGAGTTACACGTTTCTCTTCAGTGATCAGTTTGTTAGCACAGTTTTCTGGAAATCTGCAATTAGATACTTCATAGCGCAATGAACATTACAGTGACAAAGGAAATTTCCACAGATGAAAACTAGAAAGAAGCTTTCTTAGAAACTTCTTGGTGATGTGTGAATTCATCTCACAGAGTTACACTTATGTTTCGTGGAGCTGTCCATAAACACCATCTTTGGGGAAACTGAAACGGGCTTCTTTGGATCACATTGAGGCCTACGCTGATAAAGGAAATTTCATCCGTTCAAAACGTGAAAGAAGCTTTCTGAGAAACTTCTTTCTGATCTGTGAGTTCATCTCACAGAGTTACAAACTCTGCCTCAAGAAGCAGTTTGCTAACACTCTTTTCGTGGAATCTGCAAAGTGATATTTGGAGCCCATTGGGGCCCATGGTGATAAAGGAATTATCTTCACATAATAACTAAAGAGAAGTTTTCTGAGAAACTGCATTGCCATGTGTGAATGCAACTCACAGAGTTACACGTTTCTCTTCAGTGATCAGTTTGTTAGCACAGTTTTCTGGAAATCTGCAATTAGATACTTCAGAGCGCAATGAACATTACAATGACAAAGGAAATTTCCACAGATGAAAACTAGAAAGAAGCTTTCTTAGAAACTTCTTGTTGATGTGTGAATTCATCTCACAGAGTTACACTTATGTTTCGTGGAGCAGTCCATTAACACTGTCTTTGAGGAACCTGAGAAGGGCTTCTTTGGATCACATTGAGGCCTACGCTGATAAAGGGAATATCATCCGTTCAAAACGTGAAAGAAGCTTTCTGAGAAACTCCTTTCTGATCCGTGAGTTCATCTCACAGAGTTACAACCTCTGCCTCAAGAAGCAGTTTGCTAACACTCTTTTCGTGGAATCTGCAAAGTGATATTTGGGATTCTATTGGAGCCCATGGTGATAAAGCAAATATCCTCACATAATAACTAAAGAGAAGTTTTCTGAGAAACTGCATTGCCATGTGTGAATGCAACTCACAGAGTTACACGTTTCTCTTCAGTGATCAGTTTGTTAGCACAGTTTCCTGGAAATCTGCAATTAGATACTTACTAGCGCAATGAACATTACAGTGACAAAGGAAATATCCACAGATGAAAACTAGAAAGAAGCTTTCTTAGAAACTTCTTGGTGATGTGTGAATTCATCTCACAGAGTTACACTTATGCTTCGTGGAGCAGTCCATTAACACTGTCTATGGGGAATCTGAGAAGGGCTTCTTTGGATCACATTGAGGCCTACGCTGATACAGGAAATTTCATCCGTTCAAAACGTGAAAGAAGCTTTCTGAGAAACTTCTTTCTGATCCGTGAGTTCATCTCACAGAGTTACAACCTCTGCCTCAAGAAGCAGTTTGCTAACACTCTTTTCGTGGAATCTGCAAAGTGATATTTGGGAGCCTAATGGGGCCCATGGTGATAAAGCAAATATCCTCACATAAAAACTAAAGAGAAGCTTTCTGAGAAACTGCATTGCCATGTGTGAATGCAACTCACAGAGTTACACGTTTCTCTTCAGTGATCAGTTTGTTAGCACAGTTTTCTGGAAATCTGCAGTTAGATACTTCATAGCGAAATGAACATTACAGTGACAAAGGAAATATCCACAGATGAAAACTAGAAAGAAGCTTTCTTAGAAACTTCTTGGTGATGTGTGAATTCATCTCACACAGTTACACTTACGTTTCGTGGAGCAGTCCATTAACACTGTCTTTGGGGAAACTGAGAAGGGCTTCTTTGGATCACTTTGAGGCCAACGCTGATAAAGGAAATTTCATCCGTTCAAAACGTGAAAGAAGCTTTCTGAGAAATTTCTTTCTGATCAGTGAGTTCATCTCACAGAGTTACAACCTCTGCCTCAAGAAGCAGTTTTCTAACACTCTTTTCGTGGAATCTGCAAAGTGATATATTCGAGTCTATTGGAGCCCGTGGTGATAAAGCAAATATCCTCACATAATAACTAAAGAGAAGCTTTCTGAGAAACTGCACTGCCATGTGTGAATGCAACTCACAGAGTTACACGTTTCTCTTCAGTGAACAGTTTGTTAGCACAGTTTTCTGGAAATCTGCAATTAGATACTTCATAGCGCAATGAACATTACAGTGACAAAGGAAATTTCCACAGATGAAAACTAGAAAGAAGCTTTCTTAGAAACTTCTTGGTGATGTGTGAATTCATCTCACAGAGTTACACTTATGTTTCATGGAGCAGTCCATTAACACTGTCTTTGGGGAAACTGAGACGGGCTTCTTTGGATCACATTGAGGCCTACGCTGATAAAGGAAATTTCATCCGTTCAAAACGTGAAAGAAGCTTTCTGAGAAACTTCTTTCTGATCTGTGAGTTCATCTCACAGAGTTACAACCTCTGCCTCAAGAAGCAGTTTGCTAACACTTTTTTCGTGGAATCTGCAAAGTGATATATGGGAGTCTATTGGAGCCCAAGGTGATAAAGCAAATATCCTCACATAATAACTAAAGAGAAGCTTTCTGAGAAACTGCATTGCCATGTGTGAATGCAACTCACAGAGTTACACGTTTCTCTTCAGTGATCAGTTTGTTAGCACAGTTTTCTGGAAATCTGCAATTAGATACTTCCTAGCGCAATGAACGTTACAGTGACAATGAAAATATCCACAGATGAAACCTAGAAAGAAGCTTTCTTAGAAACTTCTTGGTGATGTGTGAATTCATCTCACAGAGTTACAATTATGTTTCGTGGAGCAGTCCATTAACACTGTCTTTGGGGAATCTGAGAAGGGCTTCTTTGGATCACATTGAGGCCTACGCTGATAAAGGAAATTTCATCCGTTCAAAACGTGAAAGAAGCTTTCTGAGAAACTTCTTTCTGATCTGGGAGTTCATCTCACAGAATTACAATCTCTGCCTCAAGAAGCAGTTTGCTAACACTCTTTTCGTGGAATCTACAAAGTGATATTTCGGAGCCTATTGGGGCCCAGGGAGATAACGGAAATATCCTCACATAATAACTAAAGAGAAGGTTTCTGAGAAACTGCATTGCCATGTGTGAATGCAACTCACAGAGTTACGCCAGTGTTTTTTGGGGCCGTTTCTTAGGACTGTTTCCGTCAATTCCGAGAAGTGATATTTCAGATAGCTTGGAAGAATAGAAGGAGAAAACTAATATACTCCAAGAGAAAGCGGACTCAAGCTTTCTGAGAAACTGCTTTGTGATATGTGGATTCATTTCACAGTGTTCTATCACCCTTTCTCGGGGGAGTTTCCTAGCACTCATTTTGAGGAATCTCAGATGTGATGTCTTGGATATCGTTGAATCGCATGCTGAATAAGGAACTATCCTCAGAGAAACCTGCAGAGAAGCCTTCTCAGAAACTTCTTTGTTGTGGGTGAATTCAGTCCACAGATGTCCATCATTGTTTCAACTGAGAAACTTGCTAGCAGAGTTTTCGCAGAATCTGCAATAGGACACACGGTGGCGCTCCAAGACCACAAATAACCTCGTCTTACTAAAGAAAGAGGCTTTCTGAGAAACCGCTTTGTGATGTGTGAATTCAACTCACTAAGTTGCAGCTGTATTTCGTGGGGCCGTGCCCTAGACCTATTTGTATGGAAACTGAGAACAGATATTCCCGATCCCTTTGAAAACAATGTTGCCAATGGAAACATCTTGCAATAGAAATGAGAAAGAAGCTTTCTGAGAAACTTCTTTCTGATCTGTGAGTTCATCTCACAGAGTTACAATCTCTGCCTCAAGAAGCAGTTTGCTAACACTCTTTTCGTGGAATCTGCAAAGTGACATTTGGCAGCCTATTGGGGCACATGGTGATAAAGGAATTATCCTCACATAATAACTAAAGAGAAGCTTTCTGAGAAACTGCATTGCCATGTGTGAATGCAACTCACAGAGTTACACGTTTCTCTTCAGTGATCAGTTTGTTAGCACAGTTTTCTGGAAATCTGCAATTAGATACTTCTTAGCGCAATGAACATTACAGTGAAAAAGGAATTATCCACAGATGAAAACTAGAAAGAAGCTTTCGTAGAAACTTCTTGGTGATGTGTGAATTCATCTCACAGAGTTACCCTTATGTTTTGTGGAGCAGTCCATTAAGACTGTCTTTGGGGAATCTGAGAAGGGCTTCTTTGGATCACATAGAGGCCTACGCTGATAAAGGAAATTTCATCCGTTCAAAACGTGAAAGAAGCTTTCTGAGAAACTTCTTTCTGATCTGTGAGTTCATCTCACAGAGTTACAACCTCTGCCTCAAGAAGCAGTTTGCTAACACTCTTTTCGTGGAATCTGCAAAGTGATATTTGGGAGCCTATTGGGGCCCAGGGTGATAAAGGAAATATCCTCACATAATAACTAAAGAGAAGCTTTCTGAGAAACTGCATTGCCATGTGTGAATGCAACTCACAGAGTTACACGTTTCTCTTCAGTGATCAGTTTGTTAGCACAGTTTTCTGGAAATCTGCAATTAGATACATTATAGAGCAATGAACATTACAGTGACAAAGGAAATATCCACAGATGAAAACCAGAAAGAAGCTTTCTTAGAAACTTCTTGGTGATGTGTGAATTCATCTCACAGAGTTACACTTATGTTTCGTGGAGCAGTCCATTAACACTGTCTTTGGGGAACCTGAGAAGGGCTTCTTTGGATCACATTGAGGCCTACGCTGATAAAGGAAATTTCATCCGTTCAAAAGGTGAAAGAAGCTTTCTGAGAAACTTCTTTCTGCTCTGTGAGTTCATATCACAGAGTTACAACCTCTGCCTCAAGAAGCAGTTTGCTAACACTCTTTTCGTGGAATCTGCAAAGTGATATTTGGGAGTCTATTGGAGCCCATGGTGATAAAGCAAATATCCTCACATAATAACTAAAGAGAAGCTTTCTGAGAAACTGCATTGCCATGTGTGAATGCAACTCACAGAGTTACACGTTTCTCTTCAGTGATCAGTTTGTTAGCACAGTTTTCTGGAAATCTGCAATTAGATACTTCATAGCGCAATGAACATTACAGTAACAAAGGAATTATCCACAGATGAAAACTAGAAAGAAGCTTTCTTAGAAACTTCTTGGTGATGTGTGAATTCATCTCACTGAGTTACACTTATGTTTCGTGGAGCAGTCCATTAACACTGTCTTTGGGGAATCTGAGAAGGGCTTCTTTGGATCACATTGAGGCCTACGCTGATAAAGGAAATTTCATCCGTTCAAAATGTGAAGGAAGCTTTCTGAGAAACTTCTTTCTGATCTGTGAGTTCATCTCACAGAGTTACAACCTCTGCCTCAAGAAGCAGTTTGCTAACACTCTTTTCGTGGAATCTGCAAAGTGATATTTGGGAGCCTAATGGGGCCCATGGTGATAAAGGAATTATCCTCACATAATAACTAAAGAGAAGCTTTCTGAGAAACTGCATTGCCATGTGTGAATGCAACTCACAGAGTTACACGTTTCTCTTCAGTGATCAGTTTGTTAGCACAGTTTTCTGGATATCTGCAATTAGATACTTCGTAGCGCAATGAATATTACAGTGACAAAGGAAATTTCCACAGATGAAAACTAGAAAGAAGCTTTCTTAGAAACTTCTTGGTGATGTGTGAATTCATCTCACAGAGTTACACTTATGTTTCGTGGAGCAGTCCATTAACACTGTCTTTGGGGAATCTGAGAAGGATTTCTTTGGATTACATTGAGGCCTACGCTGATAAAGGAAATTTCAACCGTTCAAAACGTGAAAGAAGCTTTCTGAGAAACTTCTTTCTGATCTGTGAGTTCATCTCACAGAGTTACAACGTCTGCCTCAAGAAGCAGTTTGCTAACACTCTTTTCGTGGAATCTGCAAAGTGATATTTGGGAGCCTATTATTGCCAATGGTGATAAAGGAATTATCCTCACATAATAACTAAAGAGAAGCTTTCTGAGAAACTGCATTGCCATGTGTGAATGCAACTCACAGAGTTACACGTTTCTCTTCAGTGATCAGTTTGTTAGCACAGTTTTCTGGAAATCTGCAATTAGATCCTTCCTAGCGCAATGAACATTACAGTGAGAAAGGAAATATCCACAGTTGAAAACTAGAAAGAAACTTTCTTAGAAACTTCTTGGTGATGTGTGAATTCATCTCACAGAGTTACACTTATGTTTCGTGGAGCAGTCCATTAACACTGTCTTTGGGGAATCTGAGAAGGGCTTCTTTGGATCACATTGAGGCCTACGCTGATAAAGGAAATTTCATCCGTTCAAAACGTGAAAAAAGCTTTCTGAAAAACTTCTTTCTGATCTGTGAGTTCATCTCACAGAGTTACAACCTCTGCTTCAAGAAGCAGTTTGCTAACACTCTTTTCGTGGAATCTGCAAAGTGATATTTATGTGTCTATTGGAGCCCATGTTGATAAAGCAAATATCCTCACATAATAACTAAAGAGAAGCTTTCTGAGAAACTGCATTGCCATGTGTGAAAGCAACTCACAGAGTTACACGTTTCTCTTCAGTGATCAGTTTGTTAGCACAGTTTTCTGGAAATCTGCAATTAGATACTTCCTAGCGCAATGAACATTACAGTGACAAAGGAAATATCCACAGATGAAAACTAGAAAGAAGCTTTCTTAGAAACTTCTTGGTGATGTGTGAATTCATCTCACAGAGTTACACTTATGTTTCGTGGAGCAGTCCATTAACACTGTCTTTGGGGAATCTGAGAAGGGCTTCTTTGGATCACATTGAGGCCTACGCTGATAAAGGAAATTTCATCCGTTCAAAACGTGAAAGAAGCTTTCTGAGAAATTTCTTTCTGATCTGTGACTTCATCTCACAGAGTTACAACCTCTGCCTCAAGAAGCAGTTTGCTAACACGCTTTTCGTGTAATCTGCAAAGTGATATATTTGAGCCTATTGGGGCCCAGGGTGATAAAGGAAATATCCTCACATAATAACTAAAGAGAAGCTTTCTGAGAAACTGCATTCCCATGTGTGAATGCAACTCACAGAGTTACACGTTTCTCTTCAGTGATCAGTTTGTTAGCACAGTTTTCTGGAAATCTGCAATTAGATACTTCCTAGCGCAATGAACATTACAGTGACAAAGGAAATATCCACAGATGAAAACTAGAAAGAAGCTTTCTTAGAAACTTCTTGGTGATGTGTGAATTCATCTCACAGAGTTACACTTATTCTTCGTGGAGCAGTCCATTAACACTGTCTTTGGGGAATCTGAGAAGGGCTTCTTTGGATCACATTGAGGCCTACGCTGATAAAGGAAATTTCATCCGTTCAAAACGTGAAAGAAGCTTTCTGAGAAATTTCTTTCTGATCTGTGACTTCATCTCACAGAGTTACAACCTCTGCCTCAAGAAGCAGTTTGCTAACACGCTTTTCGTGTAATCTGCAAAGTGATATATTTGAGCCTATTGGGGCCCAGGGTGATAAAGGAAATATCCTCACATAATAACTAAAGAGAAGCTTTCTGAGAAACTGCATTCCCATGTGTGAATGCAACTCACAGAGTTACACGTTTCTCTTCAGTGATCAGTTTGTTAGCACAGTTTTCTGGAAATCTGCAATTAGATACTTCCTAGCGCAATGAACATTACAGTGACAAAGGAAATATCCACAGATGAAAACTAGAAAGAAGCTTTCTTAGAAACTTCTTGGTGATGTGTGAATTCATCTCACAGAGTTACACTTATGCTTCGTGGAGCAGTCCATTAACACTGTCTTTGGGGAATCTGAGAAGGGCTTCTTTGGATCACATTGAGGCCTACGCTGATACAGGAAATTTCATCCGTTCAAAACGTGAAAGAAGCTTTCTGAGAAACTTCTTTCTGATCCGTGAGTTCATCTCACAGAGTTACAACCTCTGCCTCAAGAAGCAGTTTGCTAACACTCTTTTCGTGGAATCTGCAAAGTGATATTTGGGAGCCTAATGGGGCCCATGGTGATAAAGCAAATATCCTCACATAAAAACTAAAGAGAAGCTTTCTGAGAAACTGCATTGCCATGTGTGAATGCAACTCACAGAGTTACACGTTTCTCTTCAGTGATCAGTTTGTTAGCACAGTTTTCTGGAAATCTGCAATTAGATACTTCATAGCGCAATGAACATTACAGTGACAAAGGAAATATCCACAGATGAAAACTAGAAAGAAGCTTTCTTAGAAACTTTTTGGTGATGTGTGAATTCATCTCACAGAGTTACACTTATGTTTCGTGGAGCAGTCCATTAACACTGTGTTTGGGGAAACTGAGAAGGGCTTCTTTGGATCACTTTGAGGCCAACGCTGATAAAGGAAATTTCATCCGTTCAAAACGTGAAAGAAGCTTTCTGAGAAACTCCTTTCTGATCCGTGAGTTCATCTCACAGAGTTACAACCTCTGCCTCAAGAAGCAGTTTGCTAACACGCTTTTCGTGTAATCTGCAAAGTGATATATTTGAGCCTATTGGGGCCCAGGGTGATAAAGGAAATATCCTCACATAATAACTAAAGAGAAGCTTTCTGAGAAACTGCATTCCCATGTGTGAATGCAACTCACAGAGTTACACGTTTCTCTTCAGTGATCAGTTTGTTAGCACAGTTTTCTGGAAATCTGCAATTAGATACTTCCTAGCGCAATGAACGTTACAGTGACAAAGAAAATATCCACAGATGAAAACTAGAAAGAAGCTTTCTTAGAAACTTCTTGGTGATGTGTGAATTCATCTCACAGAGTTACAATTATGTTTCGTGGAGCAGTCCATTAACACTGTCTTTGGGGAATCTGAGAAGGGCTTCTTTGGATCACATTGAGGCCTACGCTGATAAAGGAAATTTCATCCGTTCAAAACGTGAAAGAAGCTTTCTGAGAAACTTCTTTCTGATCTGGGAGTTCATCTCACAGAATTACAATCTCTGCCTCAAGAAGCAGTTTGCTAACACTCTTTTCGTGGAATCTACAAAGTGATATTTCGGAGCCTATTGGGGCCCAGGGAGATAAAGGAAATATCCTCACATAATAACTAAAGAGAAGGTTTCTGAGAAACTGCATTGCCATGTGTGAATGCAACTCACAGAGTTACGCCAGTGTTTTTTGGGGCCGTTTCTTAGGACTGTTTCCGTCAATTCCGAGAAGTGATATTTCAGATAGCTTGGAAGAATAGAAGGAGAAAACTAATATACTCCAAGAGAAAGCGGACTCAAGCTTTCTGAGAAACTGCTTTGTGATATGTGGATTCATTTCACAGTGTTCTATCACCCTTTCTCGGGGGAGTTTCCTAGCACTCATTTTGAGGAATCTCAGATGTGATGTCTTGGATATCGTTGAATCGCATGCTGAATAAGGAACTATCCTCAGAGAAACCTGCAGAGAAGCCTTCTCAGAAACTTCTTTGTTGTGGGTGAATTCAGTCCACAGATGTCCATCATTGTTTCAACTGAGAAACTTGCTAGCAGAGTTTTCGCAGAATCTGCAATAGGACACACGGTGGCGCTCCAAGACCACAAATAACCTCGTCTTACTAAAGAAAGAGGCTTTCTGAGAAACCGCTTTGTGATGTGTGAATTCAACTCACTAAGTTGCAGCTGTATTTCGTGGGGCCGTGCCCTAGACCTATTTGTATGGAAACTGAGAACAGATATTCCCGATCCCTTTGAAAACAATGTTGCCAATGGAAACATCTTGCAATAGAAATGAGAAAGAAGCTTTCTGAGAAACTTCTTTCTGATCTGTGAGTTCATCTCACAGAGTTACAATCTCTGCCTCAAGAAGCAGTTTGCTAACACTCTTTTCGTGGAATCTGCAAAGTGACATTTGGCAGCCTATTGGGGCACATGGTGATAAAGGAATTATCCTCACATAATAACTAAAGAGAAGCTTTCTGAGAAACTGCATTGCCATGTGTGAATGCAACTCACAGAGTTACACGTTTCTCTTCAGTGATCAGTTTGTTAGCACAGTTTTCTGGAAATCTGCAATTAGATACTTCTTAGCGCAATGAACATTACAGTGACAAAGGAATTATCCACAGATGAAAACTAGAAAGAAGCTTTCCTAGAAACTTCTTGGTGATGTGTGAATTCATCTCACAGAGTTACCCTTATGTTTTGTGGAGCAGTCCATTAAGACTGTCTTTGGGGAATCTGAGAAGGGCTTCTTTGGATCACATAGAGGCCTACGCTGATAAAGGAAATTTCATCCGTTCAAAACGTGAAAGAAGCTTTCTGAGAAACTTCTTTCTGATCTGTGAGTTCATCTCACAGAGTTACAACCTCTGCCTCAAGAAGCAGTTTGCTAACACTCTTTTCGTGGAATCTGCAAAGTGATATTTGGGAGCCTATTGGGGCCCAGGGTGATAAAGGAAATATCCTCACATAATAACTAAAGAGAAGCTTTCTGAGAAACTGCATTGCCATGTGTGAATGCAACTCACAGAGTTACACGTTTCTCTTCAGTGATCAGTTTGTTAGCACAGTTTTCTGGAAATCTGCAATTAGATACTTTATAGCGCAATGAACATTACAGTGACAAAGGAAATATCCACAGATGAAAACTAGAAAGAAGCTTTCTTAGAAACTTCTTGGTGATGTGTGAATTCATCTCACAGAGTTACACTTATGTTTCGTGGAGCAGTCCATTAACACTGTCTTTGGGGAACCTGAGAAGGGCTTCTTTGGATCACATTGAGGCCTACGCTGATAAAGGAAATTTCATCCGTTCAAAACGTGAAAGAAGCTTTCTGAGAAACTTCTTTCTGCTCTTTTAGTTCATATCACAGAGTTACAACCTCTGCCTCAAGAAGCAGTTTGCTAACACTCTTTTCGTGGAATCTGCAAAGTGGTATTTGGGAGTCTATTGGAGCCCATGGTGATAAAGCAAATATCCTCACATAATAACTAAAGAGAAGCTTTCTGAGAAACTGCATTGCCATGTGTGAATGCAACTCACAGAGTTACACGTTTCTCTTCAGTGATCAGTTTGTTAGCACAGTTTTCTGGAAATCTGCAATTAGATACTTCATAGCGCAATGAACATTACAGTAACAAAGGAATTATCCACAGATGAAAACTAGAAAGAAGCTTTCTTAGAAACTTCTTGGTGATGTGTGAATTCATCTCACTGAGTTACACTTATGTTTCGTGGAGCAGTCCATTAACACTGTCTTTGGGGAATCTGAGAAGGGCTTCTTTGGATCACATTGAGGCCTACGCTGATAAAGGAAATTTCATCCGTTCAAAACGTGAAAGAAGCTTTCTGAGAAACTTCTTTCTGATCTGTGAGTTCATCTCACAGAGTTACAACCTCTGCCTCAAGAAGCAGTTTGCTAACACTCTTTTCGTGGAATCTGCAAAGTGATATTTGGGAGCCTAATGGGGCCCAGGGTGATAAAGGAATTATCCTCACATAATAACTAAAGAGAAGCTTTCTGAGAAACTGCATTGCCATGTGTGAATGCAACTCACAGAGTTACACGTTTCTCTTCAGTGATCAGTTTGTTAGCACAGTTTTCTGGATATCTGCAATTAGATACTTCGTAGCGCAATGAATATTACAGTGACAAAGGAAATTTCCACAGATGAACACTAGAAAGAAGCTTTCTTAGAAACTTCTTGGTGATGTGTGAATTCATCTCACAGAGTTACACTTATGTTTCGTGGAGCAGTCCATTAACACTGTCTTTGGGGAATCTGAGAAGGATTTCTTTGGATCACATTGAGGCCTACGCTGATAAAGGAAATTTCTACCGTTCAAAACGTGAAAGAAGCTTTCTGAGAAACTTCTTTCTGATCTGTGAGTTCATCTCACAGAGTTACAACGTCTGCCTCAAGAAGCAGTTTGCTAACACTCTTTTCGTGGAATCTGCAAAGTGATATTTGGGAGCCTATTATTGCCAATGGTGATAAAGGAATTATCCTCACATAATAACTAAAGAGAAGCTTTCTGAGAAACTGCATTGCCATGTGTGAATGCAACTCACAGAGTTACACGTTTCTCTTCAGTGATCAGTTTGTTAGCACAGTTTTCTGGAAATCTGCAATTAGATCCTTCCTAGCGCAATGAACATTACAGTGAGAAAGGAAATATCCACAGTTGAAAACTAGAAAGAAACTTTCTTAGAAACTTCTTGGTGATGTGTGAATTCATCTCACAGAGTTACACTTATGTTTCGTGGAGCAGTCCATTAACACTGTCTTTGGGGAATCTGAGAAGGGCTTCTTTGGATCACATTGAGGCCTACGCTGATAAAGGAAATTTCATCCGTTCAAAACGTGAAAAAAGCTTTCTGAAAAACTTCTTTCTGATCTGTGAGTTCATCTCACAGAGTTACAACCTCTGCTTCAAGAAGCAGTTTGCTAACACTCTTTTCGTGGAATCTGCAAAGTGATATTTATGTGTCTATTGGAGCCCATGTTGATAAAGCAAATATCCTCACATAATAACTAAAGAGAAGCTTTCTGAGAAACTGCACTGCCATGTGTGAATGCAACTCACAGAGTTACACGTTTCTCTTCAGTGAACAGTTTGTTAGCACAGTTTTCTGGAAATCTGCAATTAGATACTTCATAGCGCAATGAACATTACAGTGACAAAGGAAATTTCCACAGATGAAAACTAGAAAGAAGCTTTCTTAGAAACTTCTTGGTAATGTGTGAATTCATCTCACAGAGTTACACTTATGTTTCGTGGAGCAGTCCATTAACACTGTCTTTGGGGAATCTGAGAAGGGCTTCTTTGGATCACATTGAGGCCTACGCTGATAAAGGAAATTTCATCCGTTCAAAACGTGAAAGAAGCTTTCTGAGAAACTTCTTTCTGATCTGGGAGTTCATCTCACAGAATTACAATCTCTGCCTCAAGAAGCAGTTTGCTAACACTCTTTTCGTGGAATCTACAAAGTGATATTTCGGAGCCTATTGGGGCCCAGGGAGATTAAGGAAATATCCTCACATAATAACTAAAGAGAAGGTTTCTGAGAAACTGCATTGCCATGTGTGAATGCAACTCACAGAGTTACGCCAGTGTTTTTTGGGGCCGTTTCTTAGGACTGTTTCCGTCAATTCCGAGAAGTGATATTTCAGATAGCTTGGAAGAATAGAAGGAGAAAACTAATATACTCCAAGAGAAAGCGGACTCAAGCTTTCTGAGAAACTGCTTTGTGATATGTGGATTCATTTCACAGTGTTCTATCACCCTTTCTCGGGGGAGTTTCCTAGCACTCATTTTGAGGAATCTCAGATGTGATGTCTTGGATATCGTTGAATCGCATGCTGAATAAGGAACTATCCTCAGAGAAACCTGCAGAGAAGCCTTCTCAGAAACTTCTTTGTTGTGGGTGAATTCAGTCCACAGATGTCCATCATTGTTTCAACTGAGAAACTTGCTAGCAGAGTTTTCGCAGAATCTGCAATAGGACACACGGTGGCGCTCCAAGACCACAAATAACCTCGTCTTACTAAAGAAAGAGGCTTTCTGAGAAACCACTTTGTGATGTGTGAATTCAACTCACTAAGTTGCAGCTGTATTTCGTGGGGCCGTGCCCTAGACCTATTTGTATGGAAACTGAGAACAGATATTCCCGATCCCTTTGAAAACAATGTTGCCAATGGAAACATCTTGCAATAGAAATGAGAAAGAAGCTTTCTGAGAAACTTCTTTCTGATCTGTGAGTTCATCTCACAGAGTTACAATCTCTGCCTCAAGAAGCAGTTTGCTAACACTCTTTTCGTGGAATCTGCAAAGTGACATTTGGCAGCCTATTGGGGCACATGGTGATAAAGGAATTATCCTCACATAATAACTAAAGAGAAGCTTTCTGAGAAACTGCATTGCCATGTGTGAATGCAACTCACAGAGTTACACGTTTCTCTTCAGTGATCAGTTTGTTAGCACAGTTTTCTGGAAATCTGCAATTAGATACTTCTTAGCGCAATGAACATTACAGAGACAAAGGAATTATCCACAGATGAAAACTAGAAAGAAGCTTTCCTAGAAACTTCTTGGTGATGTGTGAATTCATCTCACAGAGTTACCCTTATGTTTTGTGGAGCAGTCCATTAAGACTGTCTTTGGGGAATCTGAGAAGGGCTTCTTTGGATCACATAGAGGCCTACGCTGATAAAGGAAATTTCATCCGTTCAAAACGTGAAAGAAGCTTTCTGAGAAACTTCTTTCTGATCTGTGAGTTCATCTCACAGAGTTACAACCTCTGCCTCAAGAAGCAGTTTGCTAACACTCTTTTCGTGGAATCTGCAAAGTGATATTTGGGAGCCTATTGGGGCCCAGGGTGATAAAGGAAATATCCTCACATAATAACTAAAGAGAAGCTTTCTGAGAAACTGCATTGCCATGTGTGAATGCAACTCACAGAGTTACACGTTTCTCTTCAGTGATCAGTTTGTTAGCACAGTTTTCTGGAAATCTGCAATTAGATACTTTATAGCGCAATGAACATTACAGTGACAAAGGAAATATCCACAGATGAAAACTAGAAAGAAGCTTTCTTAGAAACTTCTTGGTGATGTGTGAATTCATCTCACAGAGTTACACTTATGTTTCGTGGAGCAGTCCATTAACACTGTCTTTGGGGAACCTGAGAAGGGCTTCTTTGGATCACATTGAGGCCTACGCTGATAAAGGAAATTTCATCCGTTCAAAACGTGAAAGAAGCTTTCTGAGAAACTTCTTTCTGCTCTTTTAGTTCATATCACAGAGTTACAACCTCTGCCTCAAGAAGCAGTTTGCTAACACTCTTTTCGTGGAATCTGCAAAGTGATATTTGGGAGTCTATTGGAGCCCATGGTGATAAAGCAAATATCCTCACATAATAACTAAAGAGAAGCTTTCTGAGAAACTGCATTGCCATGTGTGAATGCAACTCACAGAGTTACACGTTTCTCTTCAGTGATCAGTTTGTTAGCACAGTTTTCTGGAAATCTGCAATTAGATACTTCATAGCGCAATGAACATTACAGTAACAAAGGAATTATCCACAGATGAAAACTAGAAAGAAGCTTTCTTAGAAACTTCTTGGTGATGTGTGAATTCATCTCACTGAGTTACACTTATGTTTCGTGGAGCAGTCCATTAACACTGTCTTTGGGGAATCTGAGAAGGGCTTCTTTGGATCACATTGAGGCCTACGCTGATAAAGGAAATTTCATCCGTTCAAAACGTGAAAGAAGCTTTCTGAGAAACTTCTTTCTGATCCGTGAGTTCATCTCACAGAGTTACAACCTCTGCCTCAAGAAGCAGTTTGCTAACACTCTTTTCGTGGAATCTGCAAAGTGATATTTGGGAGCCTAATGGGGCCCAGGGTGATAAAGGAATTATCCTCACATAATAACTAAAGAGAAGCTTTCTGAGAAACTGCATTGCCATGTGTGAATGCAACTCACAGAGTTACACGTTTCTCTTCAGTGATCAGTTTGTTAGCACAGTTTTCTGGATATCTGCAATTAGATACTTCGTAGCGCAATGAATATTACAGTGACAAAGGAAATTTCCACAGATGAACACTAGAAAGAAGCTTTCTTAGAAACTTCTTGGTGATGTGTGAATTCATCTCACAGAGTTACACTTATGTTTCGTGGAGCAGTCCATTAACACTGTCTTTGGGGAATCTGAGAAGGATTTCTTTGGATCACATTGAGGCCTACGCTGATAAAGGAAATTTCTACCGTTCAAAACGTGAAAGAAGCTTTCTGAGAAACTTCTTTCTGATCTGTGAGTTCATCTCACAGAGTTACAACGTCTGCCTCAAGAAGCAGTTTGCTAACACTCTTTTCGTGGAATCTGCAAAGTGATATTTGGGAGCCTATTATTGCCAATGGTGATAAAGGAATTATCCTCACATAATAACTAAAGAGAAGCTTTCTGAGAAACTGCATTGCCATGTGTGAATGCAACTCACAGAGTTACACGTTTCTCTTCAGTGATCAGTTTGTTAGCACAGTTTTCTGGAAATCTGCAATTAGATCCTTCCTAGCGCAATGAACATTACAGTGAGAAAGGAAATATCCACAGTTGAAAACTAGAAAGAAACTTTCTTAGAAACTTCTTGGTGATGTGTGAATTCATCTCACAGAGTTACACTTATGTTTCGTGGGGCAGTCCATTAACACTGTCTTTGGGGAATCTGAGAAGGGCTTCTTTGGATCACATTGAGGCCTACGCTGATAAAGGAAATTTCATCCGTTCAAAACGTGAAAAAAGCTTTCTGAAAAACTTCTTTCTGATCTGTGAGTTCATCTCACAGAGTTACAACCTCTTCTTCAAGAAGCAGTTTGCTAACACTCTTTTCGTGGAATCTGCAAAGTGATATTTATGTGTCTATTGGAGCCCATGTTGATAAAGCAAATATCCTCACATAATAACTAAAGAGAAGCTTTCTGAGAAACTGCACTGCCATGTGTGAATGCAACTCACAGAGTTACACGTTTCTCTTCAGTGAACAGTTTGTTAGCACAGTTTTCTGGAAATCTGCAATTAGATACTTCATAGCGCAATGAACATTACAGTGACAAAGGAAATTTCCACAGATGAAAACTAGAAAGAAGCTTTCTTAGAAACTTCTTGGTGATGTGTGAATTCATCTCACAGAGTTACACTTATGTTTCATGGAGCAGTCCATTAACACTGTCTTTGGGGAAACTGAGACGGGCTTCTTTGGATCACATTGAGGCCTACGCTGATAAAGGAAATTTCATCCGTTCAAAACGTGAAAGAAGCTTTCTGAGAAACTTCTTTCTGATCCGTGAGTTCATCTCACAGAGTTACAACCTCTGCCTCAAGAAGCAGTTTGCTAACACTTTTTTCGTGGAATCTGCAAAGTGATATATGGGAGTCTATTGGAGCCCAAGGTGATAAAGCAAATATCCTCACATAATAACTAAAGAGAAGCTTTCTGAGAAACTGCATTGCCATGTGTGAATGCAACTCACAGAGTTACACGTTTCTCTTCAGTGATCAGTTTGTTAGCACAGTTTTCTGGAAATCTGCAATTAGATACTTCCTAGCGCAATGAACGTTACAGTGACAAAGAAAATATCCACAGATGAAAACTAGAAAGAAGCTTTCTTAGAAACTTCTTGGTGATGTGTGAATTCATCTCACAGAGTTACAATTATGTTTCGTGGAGCAGTCCATTAACACTGTCTTTGGGGAATCTGAGAAGGGCTTCTTTGGATCACATTGAGGCCTACGCTGATAAAGGAAATTTCATCCGTTCAAAACGTGAAAGAAGCTTTCTGAGAAACTTCTTTCTGATCTGGGAGTTCATCTCTCAGAATTACAATCTCTGCCTCAAGAAGCAGTTTGCTAACACTCTTTTCGTGGAATCTACAAAGTGATATTTCGGAGCCTATTGGGGCCCAGGGAGATAAAGGAAATATCCTCACATAATAACTAAAGAGAAGGTTTCTGAGAAACTGCATTGCCATGTGTGAATGCAACTCACAGAGTTACGCCAGTGTTTTTTGGGGCCGTTTCTTAGGACTGTTTCCGTCAATTCCGAGAAGTGATATTTCAGATAGCTTGGAAGAATAGAAGGAGAAAACTAATATACTCCAAGAGAAAGCGGACTCAAGCTTTCTGAGAAACTGCTTTGTGATATGTGGATTCATTTCACAGTGTTCTATCACCCTTTCTCGGGGGAGTTTCCTAGCACTCATTTTGAGGAATCTCAGATGTGATGTCTTGGATATCGTTGAATCGCATGCTGAATAAGGAACTATCCTCAGAGAAACCTGCAGAGAAGCCTTCTCAGAAACTTCTTTGTTGTGGGTGAATTCAGTCCACAGATGTCCATCATTGTTTCAACTGAGAAACTTGCTAGCAGAGTTTTCGCAGAATCTGCAATAGGACACACGGTGGCGCTCCAAGACCACAAATAACCTCGTCTTACTAAAGAAAGAGGCTTTCTGAGAAACCGCTTTGTGATGTGTGAATTCAACTCACTAAGTTGCAGCTGTATTTCGTGGGGCCGTGCCCTAGACCTATTTGTATGGAAACTGAGAACAGATATTCCCGATCCCTTTGAAAACAATGTTGCCAATGGAAACATCTTGCAATAGAAATGAGAAAGAAGCTTTCTGAGAAACTTCTTTCTGATCTGTGAGTTCATCTCACAGAGTTACAATCTCTGCCTCAAGAAGCAGTTTGCTAACACTCTTTTCGTGGAATCTGCAAAGTGACATTTGGCAGCCTATTGGGGCACATGGTGATAAAGGAATTATCCTCACATAATAACTAAAGAGAAGCTTTCTGAGAAACTGCATTGCCATGTGTGAATGCAACTCACAGAGTTACACGTTTCTCTTCAGTGATCAGTTTGTTAGCACAGTTTTCTGGAAATCTGCAATTAGATACTTCTTAGCGCAATGAACATTACAGTGACAAAGGAATTATCCACAGATGAAAACTAGAAAGAAGCTTTCCTAGAAACTTCTTGGTGATGTGTGAATTCATCTCACAGAGTTACCCTTATGTTTTGTGGAGCAGTCCATTAAGACTGTCTTTGGGGAATCTGAGAAGGGCTTCTTTGGATCACATAGAGGCCTACGCTGATAAAGGAAATTTCATCCGTTCAAAACGTGAAAGAAGCTTTCTGAGAAACTTCTTTCTGATCCGTGAGTTCATCTCACAGAGTTACAACCTCTGCCTGAAGAAGCAGTTTGCTAACACTCTTTTCGTGGAATCTGCAAAGTGATATTTGGGTGTCTATTGGAGCCCATGTTGATAAAGTAAATATCCTCACAGAATAACTAAAGAGAAGCTTTCTGAGAAACTGCATTGCCATGTGTGAATGCAACTCACAGAGTTACACGTTTCTCTTCAGTGATCAGTTTGTTAGTACAGTTTTCTGGAAATCTGCTATTTGATACTTCATAGCGCAATGAACATTACAGTGACAAAGGAAATATCCACAGATGAAAACTAGAAAGAAGCTTTCTTAGAAACTTCTTGGTGATGTGTGAATTCATCTCACAGAGTTACACTTATGTTTCGTGGAGCAGTCCGTTAACACTGTCTTTGGGGAATCTGAGAAGGGCTTCTTTGGATCACATTGAGGCCTACGCTGATAAAGGAAATTTCTACCGTTCAAAACGTGAAAGAAGCTTTCTGAGAAACTTCTTTCTGATCTGTGAGTTCATCTCACAGAGTTACAACATCTGCCTCAAGAAGCAGTTTGCTAACACTCTTTTCGTGGAATCTGCAAAGTGATATTTGGGAGCCTATTGGGGCCCAGGGTGATAAAGGAAATATCCTCACATAATAACTAAAGAGAAGCTTTCTGAGAAACTGCATTGCCATGTGTGAATGCAACTCACAGAGTTACACGTTTCTCTTCAGTGATCAGTTTGTTAGCACAGTTTTCTGGATATCTGCAATTAGATACTTCGTAGCGCAATGAATATTACAGTGACAAAGGAAATTTCCACAGATGAACACTAGAAAGAAGCTTTCTTAGAAACTTCTTGGTGATGTGTGAATTCATCTCACAGAGTTACACTTATGTTTCGTGGAGCAGTCCGTTAACACTGTCTTTGGGGAATCTGAGAAGGGCTTCTTTGGATCACATTGAGGCCTACGCTGATAAAGGAAATTTCTACCGTTCAAAACGTGAAAGAAGCTTTCTGAGAAACTTCTTTCTGATCTGTGAGTTCATCTCACAGAGTTACAACATCTGCCTCAAGAAGCAGTTTGCTAACACTCTTTTCGTGGAATCTGCAAAGTGATATTTGGGAGCCTATTATTGCCAATGGTGATAAAGGAATTATCCTCACATAATAACTAAAGAGAAGCTTTCTGAGAAACTGCATTGCCATGTGTGAATGCAACCCACAGAGTTACACGTTTCTCTTCAGTGATCAGTTTGTTAGCACAGTTTTCTGGAAATCTGCAATTAGATCCTTCCTAGCGCAATGAACATTACAGTGAGAAAGGAAATATCCACAGTTGAAAACTAGAAAGAAACTTTCTTAGAAACTTCTTGGTGATGTGTGAATTCATCTCACAGAGTTACACTTATGTTTCGTGGAGCAGTCCATTAACACTGTCTTTGGGGAATCTGAGAAGGGCTTCTTTGGATCACATTGAGGCCTACGCTGATAAAGGAAATTTCATCCGTTCAAAACGTGAAAGAAGCTTTCTGAAAAACTTCTTTCTGATCTGTGAGTTCATCTCACAGAGTTACAACCTCTGCTTCAAGAAGCAGTTTGCTAACACTCTTTTCGTGGAATCTGCAAAGTGATATTTATGTGTCTATTGGAGCCCATGTTGATAAAGCAAATATCCTCACATAATAACTAAAGAGAAGCTTTCTGAGAAACTGCATTGCCATGTGTGAATGCAACTCACAGAGTTACACGTTTCTCTTCAGTGATCAGTTTGTTAGCACAGTTTTCTGGAAATCTGCAATTAGATACTTCATAGCGCAATGAACATTACAGTGACAAAGGAAATTTCCACAGATGAAAACTAGAAAGAAGCTTTCTTAGAAACTTCTTGGTGATGTGTGAATTCATCTCACAGAGTTACACTTACGTTTCGGGGAGCAGTCCATTAACACTGTCTTTGGGGAACCTGAGAAGGGCTTCTTTGGATCACATTGAGGCCTACGTTGATAAAGGAAATTTCATCCGTTCAAAACGTGAAAGAAGCTTTCTGAGAAACTTCTTTCTGATCCGTGAGTTCATCTCACAGAGTTACAACCTCTGCCTGAAGAAGCAGTTTGCTAACACTCTTTTCGTGGAATCTGCAAAGTGATATTTGGGTGTCTATTGGAGCCCATGTTGATAAAGTAAATATCCTCACAGAATAACTAAAGAGAAGCTTTCTGAGAAACTGCATTGCCATGTGTGAATGCAACTCACAGAGTTACACGTTTCTCTTCAGTGATCAGTTTGTTAGTACAGTTTTCTGGAAATCTGCTATTTGATACTTCATAGCGCAATGAACATTACAGTGACAAAGGAAATATCCACAGATGAAAACTAGAAAGAAGCTTTCTTAGAAACTTCTTGGTGATGTGTGAATTCATCTCACAGAGTTACACTTATGTTTCGTGGAGCAGTCCATTAACACTGTCTCTTGGGAATCTGAGAAGGGCTTCTTTGGATCACATTGAGGCCTACGCTGATAAAGGAAATTTCATCCGTTCAAAACGTGAAAGAAGCTTTCTGAGAAACTTCTTTCTGATCCGTGAGTTCATCTCACAGAGTTACAACCTCTGCCTCAAGAAGCAGTTTGCTAACACTCTTTTCGTGGAATCTGCAAAATGATATTTGGGTGTCTATTGGAGCCCAAGGTGATAAAGCAAATATCCTCACATAATAACTAAAGAGAAGGTTTCTGAGAAACTGCATTGCCATGTGTGAATGCAACTCACACAGTTACACGTTTCTCTTCAGTGATCAGTTTGTTAGCACAGTTTTCGGGAAATCTGCAATTTGACACTTCATAGCGCAATGAACATTAGAGTGACAAAGGAAATATCCACAGATGAAAACTAGAAAGAAGCTTTCTTAGAAACTTCTTGGTGATGTGGGAATTCATCTCACAGAGTTACACTTATGTTTCGTGGAGCAGTCCATTAGCACTGTCTTTGAGGAACCTGAGAAGGGCTTCTTTGGATCACATTGAGGCCTACGCTGATAAGGGAAATTTCATCCGTTCAAAACGTGAAAGAAGCTTTCTGAGAAACTTCATTCTGATCTGTGAGTTCATCTCACAGAGTTACAACCTCTGCCTCAAGAAGCAGTTTGCTAACACTCTTTTCGTGGAATCTGCAAAGTGATATTTGGGAGCCTATTGATGCTCATGGTGATAAAGGACTTATCCTCACATAATAACTGAAGAGAAGATTTCTGAGAAACTGCATTGCCATGTGTGAATGCAACTCACAGAGTTACACGTTTCTCTTCAGTGATCAGTTTGTTAGTACAGTTTTCTGGAAATCTGCTATTTGATACTTCATAGCGCAATGAACATTACAGTGACAAAGGAAATATCCACAGATGAAAACTAGAAAGAAGCTTTCTTAGAAACTTCTTGGTGATGTGTGAATTCATCTCACAGAGTTACACTTATGTTTCGTGGAGCAGTCCATTAGCACTGTCTTTGAGGAACCTGAGAAGGGCTTCTTTGGATCACATTGAGGCCTACGCTGATAAAGGAAATTTCATCCGTTCAAAACGTGAAAGAAGCTTTCTGAGAAACTTCTTTCTGATCCGTGAGTTCATCTCACAGAGTTACAACCTCTGCCTCAAGAAGCAGTTTGCTAACACTCTTTTCGTGGAATCTGCAAAGTGATATTTATGTGTCTATTGGAGCCCATGTTGATAAAGCAAATATCCTCACATAATAACTAAAGAGAAGCTTTCTGAGAAACTGCATTGCCATGTGTGAATGCAACTCACAGAGTTACACGTTTCTCTTCAGTGATCAGTTTGTTAGCACAGTTTTCTGGAAATCTGCAATTAGATACTTCATAGCGCAATGAACATTACAGTGACAAAGGAAATATCCACAGATGAAAACTAGAAAGAAGCTTTCTTAGAAACTTCTTGGTGATGTGTGAATTCATCTCACAGAGTTACACTTATGTTTCGTGGAGCAGTCCATTAACACTGTCTTTGGGGAATCTGAGAAGGGCTTCTTTGGATCACATTGAGGCCTACGCTGATAAAGGAAATTTCATCCGTTCAAAACGTGAAAGAAGCTTTCTGAGAAACTTCTTTCTGATCCGTGAGTTCATCTCACAGAGTTACAACCTCTGCCTCAAGAAGCAGTTTGCTAACACTCTTTTCGTGGAATCTGCAAAGTGATATTTGGGTAGTCTATTGGAGCCCATGGTGATAAAGCAAATATCCTCACATAATAACTAAAGAGAAGCTTTCTGAGAAACTGCATTGCCATGTGTGAATGCAACTCACAGAGTTACACGTTTCTCTTCAGTGATCAGTTTGTTAGCACAGTTTTCTGGAAATCTGCTATTTGATACTTCATAGCGCAATGAACATTAGAGTGATAAAGGAAATATCCACAGATGAAAACTAGAAAGAAGCTTTCTTAGAAACTTCTTGGTGATGTGTGAATTCATCTCACAGAGGTACACTTATGTTTCGTGGAGCAGTCCATTAGCACTGTCTTTGAGGAACCTGAGAAGGGCTTCTTTGGATCACATTGAGGCCTACGCTGATAAAGGAAATTTCATCCGTTCAAAACGTGAAAGAACCTTTCTGAGAAACTTCTTTCTGATCTGTGAGTTCATCTCACAGAGTTACAGCCTCTGCCTCAAGAAGCAGTTTGCTAACACTTTTTCGTGGAATCTGCAAAGTGATATTTGGGAGCCTATTGGGGCCCATGGTGATAAAGGAAATATCCTCACATAATAACTAAAGAGAAGCTTTCTGAGAAACTGCATTGCCATTTGTGAATGCAACTCACAGAGTTACACGTTTCTCTTCAGTGATCAGTTTGTTAGCACAGTTTTCTGGAAATCTGCAATTAGATACTTCATAGCGCAATGAACATTACAGTGACAAAGGAAATATCCACAGATGAAAACTAGAAAGAAGCTTTCTTAGAAACTTCTTGGTGATGTGTGAATTCATCTCACAGAGTTACACTTATGTTTCGTGGAGCAGTCCATTAACACTGTCTTTGGGGAATCTGAGAAGGGCTTCTTTGGATCACATTGAGGCCTACGCTGATAAAGGAAATTTCATCCGTTCAAAACGTGAAAGAAGCTTTCTGAGAAACTTCTTTCTGATCTGTGAGTTCATCTCACAGAGTTACAACCTCTGCCTCAAGAAGCAGTTTGCTAACACTCTTTTCGTGGAATCTGCAAAGTGATATTTGGGAGCCTATTGAGGCCCATGGTGATAAAGGAATTATCCTCACATAATAACTAAAGAGAAGCTTTCTGAGAAACTGCATTGCCATGTGTGAATGCAACTCACAGAGTTACACGTTTCTCTTCAGTGATCAGTTTGTTAGCACAGTTTTCTGGAAATCTGCAATTAGATACTTCATAGCGCAATGAACATTACAGTGACAAAGGAAATATCCACAGATGAAAACTAGAAAGAAGCTTTCTTAGAAACTTCTTGGTGATGTGTGAATTCATCTCACAGAGTTACACTTATGTTTCGTGGAGCAGTCCATTAACACTGTCTTTGAGGAATCTGAGAAGGGCTTCTTTGGATCACATTGAGGCCTACGCTGATAAAGGAAATTTCATCCGTTCAAAACGTGAAAAAAGCTTTCTGAGAAACTTCTTTCTGATCTGTGAGTTCATCTCACAGAGTTACAACCTCTGCCTCAAGAAGCAGTTTGCTAACACTCTTTTCGTGGAATCTGCAAAGTGATATTTGGGAGTCTATTGGAGCCCATGGTGATAAAGCAAATATCCTCACATAATAACTAAAGAGAAGCTTTCTGAGAAACTGCATTGCCATGTGTGAATGCAACTCACAGAGTTACACGTTTCTCTTCAGTGATCAGTTTGTTAGCACAGTTTTCTGGAAATCTGCAATTAGATACTTCATAGCGCAATGAACATTACAGTGACAAAGGAAATATCTACAGATGAAAACTAGAAAGAAGCTTTCTTAGAAACTTCTTGGTGATGTGTGAATTCATCTCACAGAGTTACACTTATGTTTCGTGGAGCAGTCCATTAACACTGTCTTTGGGGAATCTGAGAAGGGCTTCTTTGGATCACATTGAGGCCTACGCTGATAAAGGAAATTTCATCCGTTCAAAACGTGAAAGAAGCTTTCTGAGAAACTTCTTTCTGATCCGTGAGTTCATCTCACAGAGTTACAACCTCTGCCTCAAGAAGCAGTTTGCTAACACTCTTTTCGTGGAATCTGCAAAGTGATATTTGGGTGTCTATTGGAGCCCATGTTGATAAAGCAAATATCCTCACATAATAACTAAAGAGAAGCTTTCTGAGAAACTGCATTGCCATGTGTGAATGCAACTCACAGAGTTACACGTTTCTCTTCAGTGATCAGTTTGTTAGCACAGTTTTCTGGAAATCTGCAGTTAGATACTTCATAGCGCAATGAACATTACAGTGACAAAGGAAATATCCACAGATGAAAACTAGAAAGAAGCTTTCTTAGAAACTTCTTGGTGATGTGTGAATTCATCTCACAGAGTTACACTTATGTTTCGTGGAGCAGTCCATTAACACTGTCTTTGGGGAATCTGAGAAGGGCTTCTTTGGATCACATTGAGGCCTACGCTGATAAAGGAAATTTCATCCGTTCAAAACGTGAAAGAAGCTTTCTGAGAAACTTCTTTCTGATCCGTGAGTTCATCTCAGAGAGTTACAACCTCTGCCTCAAGAAGCAGTTTGCTAACACTTTTTCGTGGAATCTGCAAAGTGATATTTGGCGAGCCTATGGGGGCCCATGGTGATAAAGGAAATATCCTCACATAATAACTAAAGAGAAGCTTTCTGAGAAACTGCATTGCCATGTGTGAATGCAACTCACAGAGTTACACGTTTCTCTTCAGTGATCAGTTTGTTAGCACAGTTTTCTGGATATCTGCAATTAGATACTTCGTAGCGCAATGAATATTACAGTGACAAAGGAAATTTCCACAGATGAAAACTAGAAAGAAGCTTTCTTAGAAACTTCTTGGTGATGTGTGAATTCATCTCACAGAGTTACACTTATGTTTCGTGGAGCAGTCCATTAACACTGTCTTTGGGGAAACTGAGAAGGGCTTCTTTGGATCACATTGAGGCCTACGCTGATAAAGGAAATTTCATCCGTTCAAAACGTGAAAAAAGCTTTCTGAGAAACTTCTTTCTGATCTGTGAGTTCATCTCACAGAGTTACAACCTCTGCCTCAAGAAGCAGTTTGCTAACACTCTTTTCGTGGAATCTGCAAAGTGATATTTGGGAGCCTATTGAGGCCCATGGTGATAAAGGAATTATCCTCACATAATAACTAAAGAGAAGCTTTCTGAGAAACTGCATTGCCATGTGTGAATGCAACTCACAGAGTTACACGTTTCTCTTCAGTGATCAGTTTGTTAGCACAGTTTTCTGGAAATCTGCAGTTAGATACTTCATAGCGCAATGAACATTACAGTGACAAAGGAAATATCCACAGATGAAAACTAGAAAGAAGCTTTCTTAGAAACTTCTTGGTGATGTGTGAATTCATCTCACAGAGTTACACTTATGTTTCGTGGAGCAGTCCATTAACACTGTCTTTGAGGAATCTGAGAAGGGCTTCTTTGGATCACATTGAGGCCTACGCTGATAAAGGAAATTTCATCCGTTCAAAACGTGAAAGAAGCTTTCTGAGAAACTTCTTTCTGATCTGTGAGTTCATCTCACAGAGTTACAACCTCTGCCTCAAGAAGCAGTTTGCTAACACTCTTTTCGTGGAATCTGCAAAGTGATATTTGGGAGCCTATTGGGGCCCATGGTGATAAAGGAATTATCCTCACATAATAACTAAAGAGAAGCTTTCTGAGAAACTGCATTGCCATGTGTGAATGCAACTCACAGAGTTACACGTTTCTCTTCAGTGATCAGTTTGTTAGCACAGTTTTCTGGAAATCTGCAATTAGATACTTCATAGCGCAATGAACATTACAGTGACAAAGGAAATATCCACAGATGAAAACTAGAAAGAAGCTTTCTTAGAAACTTCTTGGTGATGTGTGAATTCATCTCACAGAGTTACACTTATGTTTCGTGGAGCAGTCCATTAACACTGTCTTTGGGGAATCTGAGAAGGGCTTCTTTGGATCACATTGAGGCCTACGCTGATAAAGGAAATTTCATCCGTTCAAAACGTGAAAGAAGCTTTCTGAGAAACTTCTTTCTGATCTGTGAGTTCATCTCACAGAGTTACAACCTCTGCCTCAAGAAGCAGTTTGCTAACACTCTTTTCGTGGAATCTGCAAAGTGATATTTGGGAGCCTATTGGAGCCCATGGTGATAAAGCAAATATCCTCACATAATAACTAAAGAGAAGCTTTCTGAGAAACTGCATTGCCATGTGTGAATGCAACTCACAGAGTTACACGTTTCTCTTCAGTGATCAGTTTGTTAGCACAGTTTTCTGGAAATCTGCAATTAGATACTTCATAGCGCAATGAATATTACAGTGACAAAGGAAATATCCACAGATGAAAACTAGAAAGAAGCTTTCTTAGAAACTTCTTGGTGATGTGTGAATTCATCTCACAGAGTTACACTTATGTTTCGTGGAGCAGTCCATTAACACTGTCTTTGGGGAATCTGAGAAGGGCTTCTTTGGATCACATTGAGGCCTACGCTGATAAAGGAAATTTCATCCGTTCAAAACGTGAAAGAAGCTTTCTGAGAAACTTCTTTCTGATCCGTGAGTTCATCTCACAGAGTTACAACCTCTGCCTCAAGAAGCAGTTTGCTAACACTCTTTTCGTGGAATCTGCAAAGTGATATTTGGGAGCCTATTGGGGCCCATGGTGATAAAGGAAATATCCTCACATAATAACTAAAGAGAAGCTTTCTGAGAAACTGCATTGCCATGTGTGAATGCAACTCACAGAGTTACACGTTTCTCTTCAGTGATCAGTTTGTTAGCACAGTTTTCTGGACATCTGCAATTAGATACTTCGTAGCGCAATGAATATTACAGTGACAAAGGAAATTTCCACAGATGAAAACTAGAAAGAAGCTTTCTTAGAAACTTCTTGGTGATGTGTGAATTCATCTCACAGAGTTCCACTTATGTTTCGTGGAGCAGTCCATTAAAACTGTCTTTGGGGAAACTGAGAAGGGCTTCTTTGGATCACATTGAGGCCTACGCTGATAAAGGAAATTTCATCCGTTCAAAACGTGAAAGAAGCTTTCTGAGAAACTTCTTTCTGATCCGTGAGTTCATCTCACAGAGTTACAACCTCTGCCTCAAGAAGCAGTTTGCTAACACTCTTTTCGTGGAATCTGCAAAGTGATATTTGGGAGCCTATTGGAGCCCATGGTGATAAAGCAAATATCCTCACATAATAACTAAAGAGAAGCTTTCTGAGAAACTGCATTGCCATGTGTGAATGCAACTCACAGAGTTACACGTTTCTCTTCAGTGATCAGTTTGTTAGCACAGTTTTCTGGAAATCTGCAATTATATACTTCATAGCGCAATGAACATTACAGTGACAAAGGAAATATCCACAGATGAAAACTAGAAAGAAGCTTTCTTAGAAATTTCTTGGTGATGTGTGAATTCATCTCACAGAGTTACACTTATGTTTCGTGGAGCAGTCCATTAACACTGTCTTTGGGGAATCTGAGAAGGGCTTCTTTGGATCACATTGAGGCCTACGCTGATAAAGGAAATTTCATCCGTTCAAAACGTGAAAGAAGCTTTCTGAGAAACTTCTTTCTGATCTGTGAGTTCATCTCACAGAGTTACAACCTCTGCCTCAAGAAGCAGTTTGCTAACACTCTTTTCGTGGAATCTGCTAAGTGATATTTGGGAGTCCTATTGGAGCCCATGGTGATAAAGGAATTATCCTCACATAATAACTAAAGAGAAGCTTTCTGAGAAACTGCATTGCCATGTGTGAATGCAACTCACAGAGTTACACGTTTCTCTTCAGTGATCAGTTTGTTAGCACAGTTTTCTGGAAATCTGCAATTAGATACTTCATAGCGCAATGAACATTACAGTGACAAAGGAAATATCCACAGATGAAAACTAGAAAGAAGCTTTCTTAGAAACTTCTTGGTGATGTGTGAATTCATCTCACAGAGTTACACTTATGTTTCGTGGAGCAGTCCATTAACACTGTCTTTGGGGAATCTGAGAAGGGCTTCTTTGGATCACATTGAGGCCTACGCTGATAAAGGAAATTTCATCCGTTCAAAACGTGAAAGAAGCTTTCTGAGAAACTTCTTTCTGATCTGTGAGTTCATCTCACAGAGTTACAGACCTCTGCCTCAAGAAGCAGTTTGCTAACACTCTTTTCGTGGAATCTGCAAAGTGATATTTGGGAGCCTATTGGAGCCCATGGTGATAAAGGAAATATCCGTCACATAATAACTAAAGAGAAGCTTTCTGAGAAACTGCATTGCCATGTGTGAATGCAACTCACAGAGTTACACGTTTCTCTTCAGTGATCAGTTTGTTAGCACAGTTTTCTGGAAATCTGCAATTATATACTTCATAGCGCAATGAACATTACAGTGACAAAGGAAATATCCACAGATGAAAACTAGAAAGAAGCTTTCTTAGAAACTTCTTGGTGATGTGTGAATTCATCTCACAGAGTTACACTTATGTTTCGTGGAGCAGTCCATTAACACTGTCTTTGGGGAAACTGAGAAGGGCTTCTTTGGATCACATTGAGGCCTACGCTGATAAAGGAAATTTCATCCGTTCAAAACGTGAAAGAAGCTTTCTGAGAAACTTCTTTCTGATCCGTGAGTTCATCTCACAGAGTTACAACCTCTGCCTCAAGAAGCAGTTTGCTAACACTCTTTTCGTGGAATCTGCAAAGTGATATTTGGGAGCCTATTGGGGCCCATGGTGATAAAGGAATATCCTCACATAATAACTAAGAGAAGCTTTCTGAGAAACTGCATTGCCATGTGTGAATGCAACTCACAGAGTTACACGTTTCTCTTCAGTGATCAGTTTGTTAGCACAGTTTTCTGGAAATCTGCAATTAGATACTTCATAGCGCAATGAACATTACAGTGACAAAGGAAATATCCACAGATGAAAACTAGAAAGAAGCTTTCTTAGAAACTTCTTGGTGATGTGTGAATTCATCTCACAGAGTTACACTTATGTTTCGTGGAGCAGTCCATTAACACTGTCTTTGGGGAATCTGAGAAGGGCTTCTTTGGATCACATTGAGGCCTACGCTGATAAAGGAAATTTCATCCGTTCAAAACGTGAAAGAAGCTTTCTGAGAAACTTCTTTCTGATCCTGTGAGTTCATCTCACAGAGTTACAACCTCTGCCTCAAGAAGCAGTTTGCTAACACTCTTTTCGTGGAATCTGCAAAGTGATATTTGGGAGTCCTATTGGGAGCCCATGGTGATAAAGGAAATATCCTCACATAATAACTAAAGAGAAGCTTTCTGAGAAACTGCATTGCCATGTGTGAATGCAACTCACGAGAGTTACACGTTTCTCTTCAGTGATCAGTTTGTTAGCACAGTTTTCTGGAAATCTGCAATTAGATACTTCATAGCGCAATGAACATTACAGTGACAAAGGAAATATCCACAGATGAAAACTAGAAAGAAGCTTTCTTAGAAACTTCTTGGTGATGTGTGAATTCATCTCACAGAGTTACACTTATGTTTCGTGGAGCAGTCCATTAACACTGTCTTTGGGGAATCTGAGAAGGGCTTCTTTGGATCACATTGAGGCCTACGCTGATAAAGGAAATTTCATCCGTTCAAAACGTGAAAGAAGCTTTCTGAGAAACTTCTTTCTGATCTGTGAGTTCATCTCACAGAGTTACAACCTCTGCCTCAAGAAGCAGTTTGCTAACACTCTTTTCGTGGAATCTGCAAAGTGATATTTGGGAGTCTATTGGAGCCCATGTTGATAAAGCAAATATCCTCACATAATAACTAAAGAGAAGCTTTCTGAGAAACTGCATTGCCATGTGTGAATGCAACTCACAGAGTTACACGTTTCTCTTCAGTGATCAGTTTGTTAGCACAGTTTTCTGGAAATCTGCAATTAGATACTTCATAGCGCAATGAACATTACAGTGACAAAGGAAATATCCACAGATGAAAACTAGAAAGAAGCTTTCTTAGAAACTTCTTGGTGATGTGTGAATTCATCTCACAGAGTTACACTTATGTTTCGTGGAGCAGTCCATTAACACTGTCTTTGGGGAATCTGAGAAGGGCTTCTTTGGATCACATTGAGGCCTACGCTGATAAAGGAAATTTCATCCGTTCAAAACGTGAAAGAAGCTTTCTGAGAAACTTCTTTCTGATCTGTGAGTTCATCTCACAGAGTTACAACCTCTGCCTCAAGAAGCAGTTTGCTAACACTCTTTTCGTGGAATCTGCAAAGTGATATTTGGGTAGTCTATTGGAGCCCATGTTGATAAAGCAATATCCTCACATAATAACTAAAGAGAAGCTTTCTGAGAAACTGCATTGCCATGTGTGAATGCAACTCACAGAGTTACACGTTTCTCTTCAGTGATCAGTTTGTTAGCACAGTTTTCTGGAAATCTGCAATTAGATACTTCATAGCGCAATGAACATTACAGTGACAAAGGAAATATCCTCAGATGAAAACTAGAAAGAAGCTTTCTTAGAAACTTCTTGGTGATGTGTGAATTCATCTCACAGAGTTACACTTATGTTTCGTGGAGCAGTCCATTAACACTGTCTTTGGGGAATCTGAGAAGGGCTTCTTTGGATCACATTGAGGCCTACGCTGATAAAGGAAATTTCATCCGTTCAAAACGTGAAAGAAGCTTTCTGAGAAACTTCTTTCTGATCCGTGAGTTCATCTCACAGAGTTACAACCTCTGCCTCAAGAAGCAGTTTGCTAACACTCTTTTCGTTTAATCTGCAAAGTGATATTTGGGTGTCTATTGGAGCCCATGTTGATAAAGCAAATATCCTCACAGAATAACTAAAGAGAAGCTTTCTGAGAAACTGCATTGCCATGTGTGAATGCAACTCACAGAGTTACACGTTTCTCTTCAGTGATCAGTTTGTTAGCACAGTTTTCTGGAAATCTGCAGTTAGATACTTCATAGCGCAATGAACATTACAGTGACAAAGGAAATATCCACAGATGAAAACTAGAAAGAAGCTTTCTTAGAAACTTCTTGGTGATGTGTGAATTCATCTCACAAAGTTACACTTATGTTTCGTGGAGCAGTCCATTAACACTGTCTTTGGGGAATCTGAGAAGGGCTTCTTTGGATCACATTGAGGCCTACGCTGATAAAGGAAATTTCATCCGTTCAAAACGTGAAAGAAGCTTTCTGAGAAACTTCTTTCTGATCCGTGAGTTCATCTCAGAGAGTTACAACCTCTGCCTCAAGAAGCAGTTTGCTAACACTTTTTTCGTGGAATCTGCAAAGTGATATTTGCGAGCCTATGGGGGCCCATGGTGATAAAGGAAATATCCTCACATAATAACTAAAGAGAAGCGTTCTGAGAAACTGCATTGCCATGTGAATGCAACCTCACAGAGTTACACGTTTCTCTTCAGTGATCAGTTTGTTAGCACAGTTTTCTGGATATCTGCAATTAGATACTTCGTAGCGCAATGAATATTACACTGACAAAGGAAATTTCCACAGATGAAAACTAGAAAGAAGCTTTCTTAGAAACTTCTTGGTGATGTGTGAATTCATCTCACAGAGTTACACTTATGTTTCGTGGAGCAGTCCATTAACACTGTCTTTGGGGAATCTGAGAAGGGCTTCTTTGGATCACATTGAGGCCTACGCTGATAAAGGAAATTTCATCCGTTCAAAACTTGAAAGAAGCTTTCTGAGAAACTTCTTTCTGATCTGTGAGTTCATCTCACAGAGTTACAACGTCTTCCTCAAGAAGCAGTTTGCTAACACTCTTTTTGTGGAATCTGCAAAGTGATATTTGGGAGAGTATTGATGCTCATGGTGATAAAGGACTTTTCCTCACATAATTACTGAAGAGAAGTTTTTTGAGAAACTGCATTGCCATGTGTGAATGCAACTCAGAGAGTTACACGTTTCTCTTCAGTGATCAGTTTGTTAGCACAGTTTTCTGGAAATCTGCAATTAGATACTTCATAGGGCAATGAACATTACAGTGACAAAGGAAATATCCACAGATGAAAACTAGAAAGAAGCTTTCTTAGAAACTTCTTGGTGATGTGTGAATTCATCTCACAGGTTTACACTTATGTTTCATGGAGCAGTCCATTAACACTGTCTTTGGGGAATCTGAGAAGGGCTTCTTTGGATCACATTGAGGCCTACGCTGATAAAGGAAATTTCATCCGTTCAAAACGTGAAAGAAGCTTTCTGAGAAACTTCTTTCTGATCTGTGAGTTCATATCACAGAGTTACAACCTCTGCCTCAATAAGCAGTTTGCTAACACTCTTTTCGTGGAATCTGCAAAGTGATATTTGGGAGCCTATTGGGGCCCATGGTGATAAAGGAATTATCCTCACATAATAACTAAAGAGAAGCTTTCTGAGAAACTGCATTGCCATGTGTGAATGCAACTCACAGAGTTACACGTTTCTCTTCAGTGATCAGTTTGTTAGCACAGTTTTCTGGAAATCTGCAATTAGATACTTCATAGCGCAATGAACATTACAGTGACAAAGGAAATATCCACAGATGAAAACTAGAAAGAAGCTTTCTTAGAAACATTCTTGGTGATGTGTGAATTCATCTCACAGAGGTACACTTATGTTTCGTGGAGCAGTCCATTAACACTGTCTTTGAGGAACCTGAGAAGGGCTTCTTTGGATCACATTGAGGCCTACGCTGATAAAGGAAATTTCATCCGTTCAAAACGTGAAAGAAGCTTTCTGAGAAACTTCTTTCTGATCTGTGAGTTCATCCACAGAGTTACAGACCTCTGCCTCAAGAAGCAGTTTGCTAACACTCTTTTTCGTGGAATCTGCAAAGTGATATTTGGGAGCCTATTGGGGCCCATGGTGATAACGGAAATATCGTCACATAATAACTAAAGAGAAGCTTTCTGAGAAACTGCATTGCCATGTGTGAATGCAACTCACAGAGTTACACGTTTCTCTTCAGTGATCAGTTTGTTAGCACAGTTTTCTGGACATCTGCAATTAGATACTTCGTAGCGCAATGAATATTACAGTGACAAAGGAAATTTCCACAGATGAAAACTAGAAAGAAGCTTTCTTAGAAACTTCTTGGTGATGTGTGAATTCATCTCACAGAGTTACACTTATGTTTCGTGGAGCAGTCCATTAACACTGTCTTTGGGGAATCTGAGAAGGGCTTCTTTGGATCACATTGAGGTCTACGCTGATAAAGGAAATTTCATCCGTTCAAAACGTGAAAGAAGCTTTCTGAGAAACTTCTTTCTGATCCGTGAGTTCATCTCACAGAGTTACAACCTCTGCCTCAAGAAGCAGTTTGCTAACACTCTTTTCGTGGAATCTGCAAAGTGATATTTGGGAGCCTATTGGGTCCCATGGTGATAAAGGAATTATTCTCACATAATAACTATAGAGAAGCTTTCTGAGAAACTGCATTGCCATGTGTGAATGGAACTCACAGAGTTACACGTTTCTCTTCAGTGATCAGTTTGTTAGCACAGTTTTCTGTACATCTGCAATTAGATACTTCGTAGCGCAATGAATATTACAGTGACAAAGGAAATTTCCACAGATGAAAACTAGAAAGAAGCTTTCTTAGAAACTTCTTGGTGATGTGTGAATTCATCTCACAGAGTTACACTTACGTTTCGGGGAGCAGTCCATTAACACTGTCTTTGGGGAATCTGAGAAGGGCTTCTTTGGATCACATTGAGGCCTACGCTGATAAAGGAAATTTCATCCGTTCAAAACGTGAAAGAAGCTTTCTGAGAGACTTCTTTCTGATCCGTGAGTTCATCTCACAGAGTTACAACCTCTGCCTCAAGAAGCAGTTTGCTAACACTCTTTTCGTGGAATCTGCAAAGTAATATTTGGGTGTCTATTGGAGCCCATGTTGATAAAGTAAATATCCTCACAGAACAACTAAAGAGAAGCTTTCTGAGAAACTGCATTGCCATGTGTGAATGCAACTCAGAGAGTTACACGTTTCTCTTCAGTGATCAGTTTGTTAGCACAGTTTTCTGGAAATCTGCAATTAGATACTTCATAGCGCAATGAACATTACAGTGAAAAAGGAAATATCCACAGATGAAAACTAGAAAGAAGCTTTCATAGAAACTTCTTGGTGATGTGTGAATTCATCTCACAGAATTACACTTATGTTTCGTGGAGCAGTCCATTAACACTGTCTTTGGGGAATCTGAGAAGGGCTTCTTTGGATCACATTGAGGCCTACGCTGATAAAGGAAATTTAATCCGTTCAAAACGTGAAAGAAGCTTTCTGAGAAACTTCTTTCTGATCCGTGAGTTCATCTCACAGAGTTACAACCTCTGCCTCAAGAATCAGTTTGCTAACACTCTTTTCGTGGAATCTGCTAAGTGATATTTGGGTGTCTATTGGAGCCCATGTTGATAAAGCAAATATCCTCACATAATAACTAAAGAGAAGCTTTCTGAGAAACTGCATTGCCATGTGTGAATGCAACTCACAGAGTTACACGTTTCTCTTCAGTGATCAGTTTGTTAGCACAGTTTTCTGGAAATCTGCAATTAGATACTTCTTAGCGCTATGAACATTACAGTGACAAAGGAAATATCCACAGATGAAAACTAGAAAGAAGCTTTCTTAGAAACTTCTTGGTGATGTGTGAATTCATCTCACAGAGTTACACTTATGTTTCGTGGAGCAGTCCATTAACACTGTCTTTGGGGAATCTGGGAAGGGCTTCTTTGGATCACATTGAGGCCTACGCTGATAAAGGAAATTTCATCCGTTCAAAACGTGAAAGAAAGCTTTCTGAGAAACTTCTTTCTGATCTGTGAGTTCATCTCACAGAGTTACAACCTCTGCTTCAAGAAGCAGGTTGCTAACACTCTTTTCGTGGAATCTGCTAAGTGATATTTGGGTGTCTATTGGAGCCCATGTTGATAAAGCAAATATCCTCACATAATAACTAAAGAGAAGCTTTCTGAGAAACTGCATTGCCATGTGTGAATGCAACTCACAGAGTTACACGTTTCTCTTCAGTGATCAGTTTGTTAGCACAGTTTTCTGGAAATCTGCAATTAGATACTTCATAGCACAATGAACATTACAGTGACAAAGGAAATATCCACAGATGAAAACTAGAAAGAAGCTTTCTTAGAAACTTCTTGGTGATGTGTGAATTCATCTCACAGAGTTACACTTATGTTTCGTGGAGCAGTCCATTAACACTGTCTTTGGGGAATCTGATAAGGGCTTCTTTGGATCACATTGAGGCCTACGCTGATAAAGGAAATTTCATCCGTTCAAAACGTGAAAGAAGCTTTCTGAGAAACTTCTTTCTGATCTGTGAGTTCATCTCACAGAGTTACAACCTCTGCCTCAAGAAGCAGTTTGCTAACACTCTTTTCGTGGAATCTGCAAAGTGATATTTGGGTGTCTAATGGAGCCCATGGTGATAAAGCAAATATCCTCATATAATAACTAAAGAGAAGCTTTCTGAGAAACTGCATTGCCATGTGTGAATGCAACTCACAGAGTTACACGTTTCTCTTCAGTGATAAGTTTGTTAGCACAGTTTTCTGGAAATCTGCCATTTTATATACTTCATAGCGCAATGAACATTACAGTGACAAAGGAAATATCCACAGATGAAAACTAGAAAGAAGCTTTCTTAGAAACTTCTTGGTGATGTGTGAATTCATCTCACAGAGTTCCACTTATGTTTCGTGGAGCAGTCCATTAACACTGTCTTTGAGGAATCTGAGAAGGGCTTCTTTGGATCACATTGAGGCCTACGCTGATAAAGGAAATTTCATCCGTTCAAAACGTGAAAGAAGCTTTCTGAGAAACTTCTTTCTGATCTGTGAGTTCATCTCACAGAGTTACAAGCCTCTGCCTCAGAAGCAGTTTGCTAACACTTTTTTCGTGGAATCTGCAAAGTGATATTTGGGAGCCTATTGGGGCCCATGGTGATAAAGGAAATATCCTCACATAATAACTAAAGAGAAGCTTTCTGAGAAACTGCATTGCCATGTGTGAATGCAACTCACAGAGTTACACGTTTCTCTTCAGTGATCAGTTTGTTAGCACAGTTTTCTGGACATCTGCAATTAGATACTTCGTAGCGCAATGAATATTACAGTGACAAAGGAAATTTCCACAGATGAAAACTAGAACGAAGCTTTCTTAGAAACTTCTTGGTGATGTGTGAATTCATCTCACAGAGTTACACTTATGTTTCGTGGAGCAGTCCATTAACACAGTCTTTGGGGAATCTGAGAAGGGTTTCTTTGGATCACATTGAGGCCTACGCTGATAAAGGAAATTTCAACCGTTCAAAACGTGAAAGAAGCTTTCTGAGAAACTTCCTTCTGATCTGTGAGTTCATCTCACAGAGTTACAACGTCTGCCTCAAGAAGCAGTTTGCTAACACTCTTTTCGTGGAATCTGCAAAGTGATATTTGGGAGCCTATTGATGCCCATGGTGATAAAGGAATTATCCTCACATAATAACTAAAGAGAAGCTTTCTGAGAAACTGCATTGCCATGTGTGAATGCAACTCACAGAGTTACACGTTTCTCATCAGTGATCAGTTTGTTAGCACAGTTTTCTGGAAATCTGCAATTAGATACTTCCTAGCGCAATGAACATTACAGTGACAAAGGAAATATCCACAGTTGAAAACTAGAAAGAAACTTTCTTAGAAACTTCTTCGTGATGTGTGAATTCATCTCACAGAGTTACACTTATGTTTCGTGGAGCAGTCCATTAACACTGTCTTTGGGGAATCTGAGAAGGGCTTCTTTGGATCACATTGAGGCCTACGCTGATAAAGGAAATTTCATCCGTTCAAAACGTGAAAAAATCTTTCTGAGAAACTTCTTTCTGATCTGTGAGTTCATCTCACAGAGTTACAACCTCTGCTTCAAGAAGCAGTTTGCTAACACTCTTTTCGTGGAATCTGCGAAGTGATATTTGGGTGTCTATTGGAGCCCATGTTGATAAAGCAAATATCCTCACATAATAACTAAAGAGAAGCTTTCTGAGAAACTGCATTGCCATGTGTGAATGCAACTCACAGAGTTACACGTTTCTCTTCAGTGATCAGTTTGTTAGCACAGTTTTCTGGAAATCTGCAATTAGATACTTCATAGCGCAATGAACATTACAGTGACAAAGGAAATATCCTCAGATGAAAACTAGAAAGAAGCTTTCTTAGAAACTTCTTGGTGATGTGTGAATTCATCTCACAGAGTTACACTTATGTTTCGTGGAGCAGTCCATTAACACTGTCTTTGGGGAATCTGAGAAGGGCTTCTTTGGATCACATTGAGGCCTACGCTGATAAAGGAAATTTCATCCGTTCAAAACGTGAAAGAAGCTTTCTGAGAAACTTCTTTCTGATCCGTGAGTTCATCTCACAGAGTTACAACCTCTGCCTCAAGAAGCAGTTTGCTAACACTCTTTTCGTTAATCTGCAAAGTGATATTTGGGTGTCTATTGGAGCCCATGTTGATAAAGCAAATATCCTCACAGAATAACTAAGAGAAGCTTTCTGAGAAACTGCATTGCCATGTGTGAATGCAACTCACAGAGTTACACGTTTCTCTTCAGTGATCAGTTTGTTAGCACAGTTTTCTGGAAATCTGCAAGTTAGATACTTCATAGCGCAATGAACATTACAGTGACAAAGGAAATATCCACAGATGAAAACTAGAAAGAAGCTTTCTTAGAAACTTCTTGGTGATGTGTGAATTCATCTCACAAAGTTACACTTATGTTTCGTGGAGCAGTCCATTAACACTGTCTTTGGGGAATCTGAGAAGGGCTTCTTTGGATCACATTGAGGCCTACGCTGATAAAGGAAATTTCATCCGTTCAAAACGTGAAAGAAGCTTTCTGAGAAACTTCTTTCTGATCCTGTGAGTTCATCTCAGAGAGTTACAACCTCTGCCTCAAGAAGCAGTTTGCTAACACTTTTTTCGTGGAATCTGCAAAGTGATATTTGCGAGCCTATGGGGGCCCATGGTGATAAAGGAAATATCCTCACATAATAACTAAAGAGAAGCGTTCTGAGAAACTGCATTGCCATGTGAATGCAACCCACAGAGTTACACGTTTCTCTTCAGTGATCAGTTTGTTAGCACAGTTTTCTGGATATCTGCAATTAGATACTTCGTAGCGCAATGAATATTACACTGACAAAGGAAATTTCCACAGATGAAAACTAGAAAGAAGCTTTCTTAGAAACTTCTTGGTGATGTGTGAATTCATCTCACAGAGTTACACTTATGTTTCGTGGAGCAGTCCATTAACACTGTCTTTGGGGAATCTGAGAAGGGCTTCTTTGGATCACATTGAGGCCTACGCTGATAAAGGAAATTTCATCCGTTCAAAACTTGAAAGAAGCTTTCTGAGAAACTTCTTTCTGATCTGTGAGTTCATCTCACAGAGTTACAACGTCTTCCTCAAGAAGCAGTTTGCTAACACTCTTTTTCGTGGAATCTGCAAAGTGATATTTGGGAGCTATTGATGCTCATGGTGATAAAGGAATTTCCTCACATAATACTAAAGAGAAGCTTTTCTGAGAAACTGCATTGCCATGTGTGAATGCAACTCAGAGAGTTACACGTTTCTCTTCAGTGATCAGTTTGTTAGCACAGTTTTCTGGAAATCTGCAATTAGATACTTCATAGCGCAATGAACATTACAGTGACAAAGGAAATATCCACAGATGAAAACTGGAAAGAAGCTTTCTTAGAAACTTCTTGGTGATGTGTGAATTCATCTCACAGGTTTACACTTATGTTTCATGGAGCAGTCCATTAACACTGTCTTTGGGGAATCTGAGAAGGGCTTCATTGGATCACATTGAGGCCTACGCTGATAAAGGAAATTTCATCCGTTCAAAACGTGAAAGAAGCTTTCTGAGAAACTTCTTTCTGATCTGTGAGTTCATCCCACAGAGTTACAGACTCTGCCTCAAGAAGCAGTTTGCTAACACTTTTTTCGTGGAATCTGCAAAGTGATATTTGGGAGCCTATTGGGGCCCATGGTGATAACGGAAATATCGTCACATAATAACTAAAGAGAAGCTTTCTGAGAAACTGCATTGCCATGTGTGAATGCAACTCACAGAGTTACACGTTTCTCTTCAGTGATCAGTTTGTTAGCACAGTTTTCTGGACATCTGCAATTATATACTTCGTAGCGCAATGAATATTACAGTGACAAAGGAAATTTCCACAGAGGAAAACTAGAAAGAAGCTTTCTTAGAAACTTCTTGGTGATGTGTGAATTCATCTCACAGAGTTACACTTATGTTTCGTGGAGCAGTCCATTAACACTGTCTTTGGGGAATCTGAGAAGGGCTTCTTTGGATCACATTGAGGTCTACGCTGATAAAGGAAATTTCATCCGTTCAAAACCTGAAAGAAGCTTTCTGAGAAACTTCTTTCTGATCCGTGAGTTCATCTCACAGAGTTACAACCTCTGCCTCAAGAAGCAGTTTGCTAACACTCTTTTCGTGGAATCTGCAAAGTGATATTTGGGAGCCTATTGGGTCCCATGGTGATAAAGGAATTATTCTCACATAATAACTATAGAGAAGCTTTCTGAGAAACTGCATTGCCATGTGTGAATGGAACTCACAGAGTTACACGTTTCTCTTCAGTGATCAGTTTGTTAGCACAGTTTTCTGTACATCTGCAATTAGATACTTCGTAGCGCAATGAATATTACAGTGACAAAGGAAATTTCCACAGATGAAAACTAGAAAGAAGCTTTCTTAGAAACTTCTTGGTGATGTGTGAATTCATCTCACAGAGTTACACTTACGTTTCGGGGAGCAGTCCATTAACACTGTCTTTGGGGAATCTGAGAAGGGCTTCTTTGGATCACATTGAGGCCTACGCTGATAAAGGAAATTTCATCCGTTCAAAACGTGAAAGAAGCTTTCTGAGAGACTTCTTTCTGATCCGTGAGTTCATCTCACAGAGTTACAACCTCTGCCTCAAGAAGCAGTTTGCTAACACTCTTTTCGTGGAATCTGCAAAGTAATATTTGGGTGTCTATTGGAGCCCATGTTGATAAAGTAAATATCCTCACAGAACAACTAAAGAGAAGCTTTCTGAGAAACTGCATTGCCATGTGTGAATGCAACTCAGAGAGTTACACGTTTCTCTTCAGTGATCAGTTTGTTAGCACAGTTTTCTGGAAATCTGCAATTAGATACTTCATAGCGCAATGAACATTACAGTGAAAAAGGAAATATCCACAGATGAAAACTAGAAAGAAGCTTTCATAGAAACTTCTTGGTGATGTGTGAATTCATCTCACAGAATTACACTTATGTTTCGTGGAGCAGTCCATTAACACTGTCTTTGGGGAATCTGAGAAGGGCTTCTTTGGATCACATTGAGGCCTACGCTGATAAAGGAAATTTAATCCGTTCAAAACGTGAAAGAAGCTTTCTGAGAAACTTCTTTCTGATCCGTGAGTTCATCTCACAGAGTTACAACCTCTGCCTCAAGAATCAGTTTGCTAACACTCTTTTCGTGGAATCTGCTAAGTGATATTTGGGTGTCTATTGGAGCCCATGTTGATAAAGCAAATATCCTCACATAATAACTAAAGAGAAGCTTTCTGAGAAACTGCATTGCCATGTGTGAATGCAACTCACAGAGTTACACGTTTCTCTTCAGTGATCAGTTTGTTAGCACAGTTTTCTGGAAATCTGCAATTAGATACTTCATAGCACAATGAACATTACAGTGACAAAGGAAATATCCACAGATGAAAACTAGAAAGAAGCTTTCTTAGAAACGTCTTGGTGATGTGTGAATTCATCTCACAGAGTTACACTTATGTTTCGTGGAGCAGTCCATTAACACTGTCTTTGGGGAATCTGCTAAGGGCTTCTTTGGATCACATTGAGGCCTACGCTGATAAAGGAAATTTCATCCCTTCAAAACGTGAAAGAAGCTTTCTGAGAAACTTCTTTCTGATCCGTGAGTTCATCTCACAGAGTTAAAACCTCTGCCTCAAGAAACAGTTTGCTAACACTCTTTTCGTGGAATCTGCAAAGTGATATTTGGGTGTCTATTGGAGCCCAAGGTGATAAAGCAAATATCCTCACATAATAACTAAAGAGAAGCTTTCTGAGAAACTGCATTGCCATGTGTGAATGCAACTCTCAGAGTTACACGTTTCTCTTCAGGGATCAGTTTGTTAGCACAGTTTTCTGGAAATCTGCTATTTGATACTTCATAGCGCAATGAACATTAGAGTGACAAAGGAAATATCCACAGATGAAAACTAGAAAGAAGCTTTCTTAGAAACTTCTTGGTGATGTGTGAATTCATCTCACAGAGTTACACTTATGTTTCGTGGAGCAGTCCATTAGCACTGTCTTTGAGGAATCTGAGAAGGGCTTCTTTGGATCACATTGAGGCCTACGCTGATAAAGGAAATTTCATCCGTTCAAAACGTGAAAGAACCTTTCTGAGAAACTTCTTTCTGATCTGTGAGTTCATCTCACAGAGTTACAGCCTCTGCCTCAAGAAGCAGTTTGCTAACACTTTTTTCGTGGAATCTGCAAAGTGATATTTGGGAGCCTATTGGGGCCCATGGTGATAAAGGAAATATCCTCACATAATAACTAAAGAGAAGCTTTCTGAGAAACTGCATTGCCATGTGTGAATGCAACTCACAGAGTTACACGTTTCTCTTCAGTGATCAGTTTGTTAGCACAGTTTTCTGGACATCTGCAATTATATACTTCGTAGCGCAATGAATATTACAGTGACAAAGGAAATTTCCACAGATGAAAACTAGAACGAAGCTTTCTTAGAAACTTCTTGGTGATGTGTGAATTCATCTCACAGAGTTACACTTATGTTTCGTGGAGCAGTCCATTAACACAGTCTTTGGGGAATCTGAGAAGGGTTTCTTTGGATCACATTGAGGCCTACGCTGATAAAGGAAATTTCAACCGTTCAAAACGTGAAAGAAGCTTTCTGAGAAACTTCTTCTGATCTGTGAGTTCATCTCACAGAGTTACAACCTCTGCCTCAAGAAGCAGTTTGCTAACACTCTTTTCGTGGAATCTGCAAAGTGATATTTGGAAGCCTATTGATGCCCATGGTGATAAAGGAATATCCTCACATAATAACTAAAGATGAGCTTTCTGAGAAACTGCATTGCCATGTGTGAATGCAACTCACAGAGTTACACGTTTCTCATCAGTGATCAGTTTGTTAGCACAGTTTTCTGGAAATCTGCAATTAGATACTTCATAGCGCAATGAACATTACAGTGACAAAGGAAATATCCACAGATGAAAACTAGAAAGAAGCTTTCTTAGAAACTTCTTGGTGATGTGTGAATTCATCTCACAGAGTTACACTTATGTTTCGTGGAGCAGTCCATTAACACTGTCTTTGGGGAATCTGAGAAGGGCTTCTTTGGATCACATTGAGGCCTACGCTGATAAAGGAAATTTCATCCGTTCAAAACGTGAAAAAATCTTTCTGAGAAACTTCTTTCTGATCTGTGAGTTCATCTCACAGAGTTACAACCTCTGCTTCAAGAAGCAGTTTGCTAACACTCTTTTCGTGGAATCTGCAAAGTGATATTTGGGTGTCTATTGGAGCCCATGTTGATAAAGCAAATATCCTCACATAATAACTAAAGAGAAGCTTTCTGAGAAACTGCATTGCCATGTGTGAATGCAACTCACAGAGTTACACGTTTCTCTTCAGTGATCAGTTTGTTAGCACAGTTTTCTGGAAATCTGCAATTAGATACTTCATAGCGCAATGAACATTACAGTGACAAAGGAAATATCCTCAGATGACAACTAGAAAGAAGCTTTCTTAGAAACTTCTTGGTGATGTGTGAATTCATCTCACAGAGTTACACTTATGTTTCGTGGAGCAGTCCATTAACACTGTCTTTGGGGAATCTGAGAAGGGCTTCTTTGGATCACATTGAGGCCTAGGCTGATAAAGGAAATTTCATCCGTTCAAAACGTGAAAGAAGCTTTCTGAGAAACTTCTTTCTGATCCGTGAGTTCATCTCACAGAGTTACAACCTCTGCCTCAAGAAGCAGTTTGCTAACACTCTTTTCGTTTAATCTGCAAAGTGATATTTGGGTGTCTATTGGAGCCCATGTTGATAAAGCAAATATCCTCACAGAATAACTAAAGAGAAGCTTTCTGAGAAACTGCATTGCCATGTGTGAATGCAACTCACAGAGTTACACGTTTCTCTTCAGTGATCAGTTTGTTAGCACAGTTTTCTGGAAATCTGCAGTTAGATACTTCATAGCGCAATGAACATTACAGTGACAAAGGAAATATCCACAGATGAAAACTAGAAAGAAGCTTTCTTAGAAACTTCTTGGTGATGTGTGAATTCATCTCACAAAGTTACACTTATGTTTCGTGGAGCAGTCCATTAACACTGTCTTTGGGGAATCTGAGAAGGGCTTCTTTGGATCACATTGAGGCCTACGCTGATAAAGGAAATTTCATCCGTTCAAAACGTGAAAGAAGCTTTCTGAGAAACTTCTTTCTGATCCGTGAGTTCATCTCAGAGAGTTACAACCTCTGCCTCAAGAAGCAGTTTGCTAACACTTTTTTCGTGGAATCTGCAAAGTGATATTTGCGAGCCTATGGGGGCCCATGGTGATAAAGGAAATATCCTCACATAATAACTAAAGAGAAGCGTTCTGAGAAACTGCATTGCCATGTGAATGCAACCCACAGAGTTACACGTTTCTCTTCAGTGATCAGTTTGTTAGCACAGTTTTCTGGATATCTGCAATTAGATACTTCGTAGCGCAATGAATATTACACTGACAAAGGAAATTTCCACAGATGAAAACTAGAAAGAAGCTTTCTTAGAAACTTCTTGGTGATGTGTGAATTCATCTCACAGAGTTACACTTATGTTTCGTGGAGCAGTCCATTAACACTGTCTTTGGGGAATCTGAGAAGGGCTTCTTTGGATCACATTGAGGCCTACGCTGATAAAGGAAATTTCATCCGTTCAAAACTTGAAAGAAGCTTTCTGAGAAACTTCTTTCTGATCTGTGAGTTCATCTCACAGAGTTACAACGTCTGCCTCAAGAAGCAGTTTGCTAACACTCTTTTTGTGGAATCTGCAAAGTGATATTTGGGAGAGCTATTGAGGCCTCATGGTGATAAAGGAATATCCTCACATAATAACTAAAGAGAAGCTTTTCTGAGAAACTGCATTGCCATGTGTGAATGCAACTCAGAGAGTTACACGTTTCTCTTCAGTGATCAGTTTGTTAGCACAGTTTTCTGGAAATCTGCAATTAGATACTTCATAGCGCAATGAACATTACAGTGACAAAGGAAATATCCACAGATGAAAACTAGAAAGAAGCTTTCTTAGAAACTTCTTGGTGATGTGTGAATTCATCTCACAGAGTTACACTTATGTTTCGTGGAGCAGTCCATTAACACTGTCTTTGGGAATCTGAGAAGGGCTTCTTTGGATCACATTGAGGCCTACGCTGATAAAGGAAATTTCATCCGTTCAAAACGTGAAAGAAGCTTTCTGAGAAACTTCTTTCTGATCTGTGAGTTCATCTCACAGAGTTACAACCTCTGCCTCAAGAAGCAGTTTGCTAACACTCTTTCGTGGAATCTGCAAAGTGATATTTGGGAGCCTATTGGGGCCCATGGTGATAAAGGAATTATCCTCACATAATAACTAAAGAGAAGCTTTCTGAGAAACTGCATTGCCATGTGTGAATGCAACTCAAAGAGTTACACGTTTCTCTTCAGTGATCAGTTTGTTAGCACAGTTTTCTGGAAATCTGCAATTAGATACTTCATAGCGCAATGAACATTACAGTGACAAAGGAAATATCCACAGATGAAAACTAGAAAGAAGCTTTCTTAGAAACATCTTGGTGATGTGTGAATTCATCTCACAGAGGTACACTTATGTTTCGTGGAGCAGTCCATTAGCACTGTCTTTGAGGAACCTGAGAAGGGCTTCTTTGGATCACATTGAGGCCTACGCTGATAAAGGAAATTTCATCCGTTCAAAACGTGAAAGAAGCTTTCTGAGAAACTTCTTTCTGATCTGTGAGTTCATCCCACAGAGTTACAGACTCTGCCTCAAGAAGCAGTTTGCTAACACTTTTTTCGTGGAATCTGCAAAGTGATATTTGGGAGCCTATTGGGGCCCATGGTGATAACGGAAATATCGTCACATAATAACTAAAGAGAAGCTTTCTGAGAAACTGCATTGCCATGTGTGAATGCAACTCACAGAGTTACACGTTTCTCTTCAGTGATCAGTTTGTTAGCACAGTTTTCTGGACATCTGCAATTATATACTTCGTAGCGCAATGAATATTACAGTGACAAAGGAAATTTCCACAGAGGAAAACTAGAAAGAAGCTTTCTTAGAAACTTCTTGGTGATGTGTGAATTCATCTCACAGAGTTACACTTATGTTTCGTGGAGCAGTCCATTAACACTGTCTTTGGGGAATCTGAGAAGGGCTTCTTTGGATCACATTGAGGTCTACGCTGATAAAGGAAATTTCATCCGTTCAAAACGTGAAAGAAGCTTTCTGAGAAACTTCTTTCTGATCCGTGAGTTCATCTCACAGAGTTACAACCTCTGCCTCAAGAAGCAGTTTGCTAACACTCTTTTCGTGGAATCTGCAAAGTGATATTTGGGAGCCTATTGGGTCCCATGGTGATAAAGGAATTATTCTCACATAATAACTATAGAGAAGCTTTCTGAGAAACTGCATTGCCATGTGTGAATGGAACTCACAGAGTTACACGTTTCTCTTCAGTGATCAGTTTGTTAGCACAGTTTTCTGGAAATCTGCAATTAGATACTTCCTTGCGCAATGAATATTACAGTGACAAAGGAAATTTCCACAGATGAAAACTAGAAAGAAGCTTTCTTAGAAACTTCTTGGTGATGTGTGAATTCATCTCACAGAGTTACACTTACGTTTCGGGGAGCAGTCCATTAACACTGTCTTTGGGGAATCTGAGAAAGGCTTCTTTGGATCACATTGAGGCCTACGCTGATAAAGGAAATTTCATCCGTTCAAAACGTGAAAGAAGCTTTCTGAGAGACTTCTTTCTGATCCGTGAGTTCATCTCACAGAGTTACAACCTCTGCCTCAAGAAGCAGTTTGCTAACACTCTTTTCGTGGAATCTGCAAAGTAATATTTGGGTGTCTATTGGAGCCCATGTTGATAAAGTAAATATCCTCACAGAACAACTAAAGAGAAGCTTTCTGAGAAACTGCATTGCCATGTGTGAATGCAACTCAGAGAGTTACACGTTTCTCTTCAGTGATCAGTTTGTTAGCACAGTTTTCTGGAAATCTGCAATTAGATACTTCATAGCGCAATGAACATTACAGTGAAAAAGGAAATATCCACAGATGAAAACTAGAAAGAAGCTTTCATAGAAACTTCTTGGTGATGTGTGAATTCATCTCACAGAATTACACTTATGTTTCGTGGAGCAGTCCATTAACACTGTCTTTGGGGAATCTGAGAAGGGCTTCTTTGGATCACATTGAGGCCTACGCTGATAAAGGAAATTTAATCCGTTCAAAACGTGAAAGAAGCTTTCTGAGAAACTTCTTTCTGATCCGTGAGTTCATCTCACAGAGTTACAACCTCTGCCTCAAGAATCAGTTTGCTAACACTCTTTTCGTGGAATCTGCAAAGTGATATTTGGGTGTCTATTGGAGCCCATGTTGATAAAGTAAATATCCTCACAGAATAACTAAAGAGAAGCTTTCTGAGAAACTGCATTGCCATGTGTGAATGCAACTCACAGAGTTACACGTTTCTCTTCAGTGATCAGTTTGTTAGCACAGTTTTCTGGAAATCTGCAATTAGATACTTCATAGCGCAGTGAACATTACAGTGACAAAGGAAATATCCAGAGATGAAAACTAGAAAGAAGCTTTCTTAGAAACTTCTTGGTGATGTGTGAATTCATCTCACAGAATTACACTTATGTTTCGTGGAGCAGTCCATTAACACTGTCTGTGGGGAATCTGAGAAGGGCTTCTTTGGATCTCATTGAGGCCTACGCTGATAAAGGAAATTTCATCCGTTCAAAACGTGAAAGTAGCTTTCTGAGAAACTTCTTTCTGATCCGTGAGTTCATCACACAGAGTTACAACCTCTGCCTCAAGAATCAGTTTGCTAACACTCTTCTCGTGGAATCTGCAAAGTGATATTTGGGTGTCTATTGGAGCCCATGTTGATAAAGCAAATATCCTCACATAATAACTAAAGAGAAGCTTTCTGAGAAACTGCATTGCCAAGTGTGAATGCAACTCAGAGAGTTACACGTTTCTCTACAGTGATCCGTTTGTTAGCACAGTTTTCTGGAAATCTGCAATTTGATACTTCAGAGCGCAATGAACATTAGAGTGACAAAGGAAATATCCACAGATGAAAACTAGAAAGAAGCTTTCTTAGAAACTTCTTGGTGATGTGTGAATTCATCTCACAGAGTTACACTTATGTTTCGTGGAGCAGTCCATTAGCACTGTCTTTGAGGAACCTGAGAAGGGCTTCTTTGGATCACATTGAGGCCTACGCTGATAAAGGAAATTTCATCCGTTCAAAACGTGAAAGAAGCTTTCTGAGAAACTTCTTTCTGATCTGTGAGTTCATCTCACAGAGTTACAACCTCTGCCTCAAGAAGCAGTTTGCTAACACTTTTTTCGTGGAATCTGCAAAGTGATATTTGGGAGCCTATTGGGGCCCATGGTGATAAAGGAATTATCCTCACATAATAACTAAAGAGAAGCTTTCTGAGAAACTGCATTACCATGTGTGAATGCAACTCACAGAGTTACACGTTTCTCTTCAGTGATCAGTTTGTTAGCACAGTTTTCTGGATATCTGCAATTAGATACTTCGTAGCGCAATGAATATTACAGTGACAAAGGAAATTTCCACAGATGAAAACTAGAAAGAAGCTTTCTTAGAAACTTCTTGAGATGTGTGAATTCATCTCACAGAGTTACACTTATGTTTCGTGGAGCAGTCCATTAACACTGTCTTTGGGGAATCTGAGAAGGGTTTCTTTGGATCACATTGAGGCCTACGCTGATAAAGGAAATTTCATCCGTTCAAAACGTGAAAGAAGCTTCCTGAGAAACTTCATTCTGATCTGAGAGTTCATCTCACAGAGTTACAACGTCTGCCTCAAGAAGCAGTTTGCTAACACCCTTTTCGTGGAATCTGCAAAGTGATATTTGGGAGCCTATTGATGCCCATGGTTATAAAGGAATTATCCTCACATAATAACTCTAGAGAAGCTTTCTGAGAAACTGCATTGCCATGTGTGAATGCTACTCACAGAGTTACACGTTTCTCTTCAGTGATCAGTTTGTTAGCACAGTTTTCTGGAAATCTGCAATTAGATACTTCTTAGCGCTATGAACATTACAGGGACAAAGGAAATATCCACAGTTGAAAACTAGAAAGAAGCTTTCTTAGAAACTTCTTGGTGATGTGTGAATTCATCTCACAGAGTTACACTTATGTTTCGTGGAGCAGTCCATTAACACTGTCTTTGGGGATTCTGAGAAGGGCTTCTTTGGATCACATTGAGGCCTACGCTGATAAAGGAAATTTCATCCGTTCAAAACGTGAAAAAAGCTTTCTGAGAAACTTCTTTCTGATCTGTGAGTTCATCTCACAGAGTTACAACCTCTGCTTCAAGAAGCAGGTTGCTAACACTCTTTTCGTGGAATCTGCAAAGTGATATTTGGGTGTCTATTGGAGCCCATGTTGATAAAGCAAATATCCTCACATAATAACTAAAGAGAAGCTTTCTGAGAAACTGCATTGCCATGTGTGAATGCAACTCACAGAGTTACACGTTTCTCTTCAGTGATCATTTTGTTAGCACAGTTTTCTGGAAATCTGCAATTAGATACTTCATAGCGCAATGAACATTACAGTGACAAAGGAAATATCCACACATGAAAACTAGAAAGAAGCTTTCTTAGAAACTTCTTGGTGATGTGTGAATTCATCTCACAGAGTTACACTTATGGTTCGTGGAGCAGTCCATTAACACTGTCTTTGGGGAATCTGCTAAGGGCTTCTTTGGATCACATTGAGGCCTACGCTGATAAAGGAAATTTCATCCGTTCAAAACGTGAAAGAAGCTTTCTGAGAAACTTCTTTCTGATCCGTGCGTTCACCTCACAGAGTTACAACCTCTGCCTCAAGAAACAGTTTGCTAACACTCTTTTCGTGGAATCTGCAAAGTGATATTTGGGTGTCTATTGGAGCCCAAGGTGATAAAGCAAATATCCTCACATAATAACTAAAGAGAAGCTTTCTGAGAAACTGCATTGCCATGTGTGAATGCAACTCACAGAGTTACACGTTTCTCTTCAGGGATCAGTTTGTTAGCACAGTTTTCTGGAAATCTGCTATTTGATACTTCATAGCGCAATGAACATTAGGTGACAAAGGAAATATCCACAGATGAAAACTAGAAAGAAGCTTTCTTAGAAACTTCTTGGTGATGTGTGAATTCATCTCACAGAGTTACACTTATGTTTCGTGGAGCAGTCCATTAGCACTGTCTTTGAGGAACCTGAGAAGGGCTTCTTTGGATCACATTGAGGCCTACGCTGATAAAGGAAATTTCATCCATTCAAAACGTGAAAGAAGCTTTCTGAGAAACTTCTTTCTGATCTGTGAGTTCATCTCACCGAGTTACAGCCTCTGCCTCAAGAAGCAGTTTGCTAACACTTTTTTCGTGGAATCTGCAAAGTGATATTTGGGAGCCTATTGGGGCCCATGGTGATAAAGGAAATATCCTCACATAATAACTAAAGAGAAGCTTTCTGAGAAACTGCATTGCCATGTGTGAATGCAACTCACAGAGTTACACGTTTCTCTTCAGTGATCAGTTTGTTAGCACAGTTTTCTGGACATCTGCAAATATATACTTCGTAGCGCAAGGAATATTACAGTGACAAAGGAAATTCCCACAGATGAAAACTAGAATGAAGCTTTCTTAGAAACTTCTTGGTGATGTGTGAATTCATCTCACAGAGTTACACTTATGTTCCGTGGAGCAGTCCATTAACACTGTCTTTGGGGAATCTGAGAAGGGCTTCTTTGGATCACATTGAGGTCTACGCTGATAAAGGAAATTTCATCCGTTCAAAACGTGGAAGAAGCTTTCTGAGAAACTTCTTTCTGATCCGTGAGTTCATCTCACAGAGTTACAACCTCTGCCTCAGGAAGCAGTTTGCTAACACGCTTTTCGTGGAATCTGCAAAGTGACATTTGGGTGTCTATTGGGGCCCATGGTGATAAAGGAATTATCCTCACATAATAACTAAAGAGAAGCTATCTGAGAAACTGCATTGCCATGTGTGAATGGAACTCACAGAGTTACACGTTTCTCTTCAGTGATCAGTTTGTTAGCACAGTTTTCTGGAAATCTGCAATTAGATACTTCATAGCGCAATGAACATTACAGTGACAAAGGAAATATCCACAGATGAAAACTAGAAAGAAGCTTTCATAGAAACTTCTTGGTGATGTGTGAATTCATCTCACAGAGTTACACTTATGTTTCGTGGAGCAGTCCATAAACACTGTCTTTGGGGAATCTGAGAAGGGCTTCTTTGGATCACATTGAGGCCTATGCTGATAAAGGAAATTTCATCCGTTTAAAACGTGAAAGAAGCTTTCTGAGAAACTTCTTTCTGATCCGTGAGTTCATCTCACAGAGTTACAACCTCTGCCTCAAGAAGCAGTTTGCTAACACTCTGTTCGTGGAATCTGCAAAGTGATATTTGGGAGCCTATTGGGGCCCATGGTGATAAAGGAATTATCCTCACATAATAACTAAAAAGAAGATTTCTGAGAAACTGCATTGCCATGTGTGAATGCAACTCACAGAGTTACACGTTTCTCTTCAGTGATCAGTTTGTTAGCACAGTTTTCTGGACATCTGCAATTAGATACTTCGTAGCGCAATGAATATTACAGTGACAAAGGAAATTTCCACAGATGAAAACTAGAAAGAAGCTTTCTTAGAAACTTCTTGGTGATGTGTGAATTCATCTCACAGAGTTACACTTATGTTTCGTGGAGCAGTCCATTAACACTGTCTTTGGGGAATCTGAGAAGGGCTTCTTTTTATCACATTGAGGCCTACGCTGATAAAGGAAATTTCATCCGTTCAAAACGTGAAAGAAGCTTTCTGAGAAACTTCTTTCTGATCCGTGAGTTCATCTCACAGAGTTACAACCTCTGCCTCAAGAAGCAGTTTGCTAACACTCTTTTCGTGGAATCTACAAAGTGATATTTGGGTGTCTATTGGAGCCCATGTTGATAAAGCAAATATCCTCACAGAATAACTAAAGAGAAGCTTTCTGAGAAACTGCATTGCCATGTGTGAATGCAACTCAGAGAGTTACACGTTTCTCTTCAGTGATCAGTTTGTTAGCACAGTTTTCTGGAAATCTGCAATTAGATACTTCATAGCGCAATGAACATTACAGTGACAAAGGAAATATCCACAGATGAAAACTAGAAAGAAGCTTTCATAGAAACTTCTTGGTGATGTGTGAATTCATCTCACAGAATTACACTTATGTTTCGTGGAGGAGTCCATTAACACTGTCTTTGGGGAATCTGAGAAGGGCTTCTTTGGATCACATTGAGGCCTACGCTGATAAAGGAAATTTCATCCGTTCAAAACGTGAAAGAAGCTTTCTGAGAAACTTCTTTCTGATCCGTGAGTTCATCTCACAGAGTTACAAACTCTGCCTCAAGAAGCAGTTTGCTAACACTCTTTTCGTGGAATCTGCAAAGTGATATTTGGGTGTCTATTGGAGCCCACGTTGATAAAGCAAATATCCTCACATAATAACTAAAGAGAAGGTTTCTGAGAAACTGCATTGCCATGTGTGAATGCAACTCAGAGATTTACACGTTTCTCTTCAGTGATCAGTTTGTTAGCACACTTTTCTGGAAATCTGCAATTAGATACTTCATAGCGCAATGAACATTACAGTGACAAAGGAAATATCCACAGATGAAAACTAGAAAGAAGCTTTCTTAGAAACTTCTTGGTGATATGTGAATTCATCTAACAGAGTTACACTTATGTTTCGTGGAGCAGTCCATTAACACTGTCTTTTGGGAATCTGAGAAGGGCTTCTTTGGATCACATTGAGGCCTACGATGATAAAGGAAATTTCATCTGTTCAAAACGTGAAAAAAGCTTTCTGAGAAACTTCTTTCTGATCTGTGAGTTCATCTCACAGAGTTACAACCTCTGCCTCAAGAAGCAGTTTGCTAACACTCTTTTCGGGAATCTGCAATGTGATATTTGGGAGCCTATTGGGGCACAGGGTGATAAAGGAAATATCCTCACATAATAACTAAAGAGAAGCTTTCTGAGAAACTGCATTGCCATGTGTGAATGCAACTCACAGAGTTACACGTTTCTCTTCAGTGATCAGTTTGTTAGCACAGTTTTCTGGAAATCTGCAGTTAGATACTTCATAGCGCAATGAACATTACAGTGACAAAGGAAATATCCACAGATGAAAACTAGAAAGAAGCTTTCTTAGAAACTTCTTGGTGATGTGTGAATTCATCTCACAGAGTTACACTTATGGTTCGTGGAGCAGTCCATTAACACTGTCTTTGGGGAATCTGAGAAGGGTTTCTTTGGATCACATTGAGGCCTACGCTGATAAAGGAAATTTCATCCGTTCAAAACGTGAAAGAAGCTTTCTGAGAAACTTCTTTCTGATCTGTGAGTTCATCTCACAGAGTTACAACCTCTGCCTCAAGAAGCAGTTTGCTAACACTCTTTTCGGGAATCTGCAAAGTGATATTTGGGGGCCTATTGGGGCCCAGGGTGATAAAGGAAATATCCTCACATAATAACTAAATAGAAGCTTTCTGAGAAACTGCATTGCCATGTGTGAATGCAACTCACAGAGTTACACGTTTCTCTTCATTGATCAGTTTGTTAGCACAGTTTTCTGGAAATCTGCAATTAGATACTTCATAGCGCAATGAACATTACAGTGACAAAGGAAATATCCACAGATGAAAACTAGAAAGAAGCTTTCTTAGAAACTTCTTGGTGATGAGTGAATTCATCTCACAGAGTTACACTTATGTTTCGTGGAGTAGTCCATTAACACTGTCTTTGGGGAAACTGAGAAGGGCTTCTTTGCATCACATTGAGGCCGACGCTGATAAAGGAAATTTCATCCGTTCAAAACGTGAAAGAAGCTTTCTGAGAAACTTCTTTCTGATCTGTGAGTTCATCTCACAGAGTTACAACCTCTGCCTCAAGAAGCAGTTTGCTAACACTCTTTTCGTGGAATCTGCAAAGTGATATTTGGGAGCCTATTGGGGCCCGTGGTGATAAAGGAATTATCCTCACATAATAACTAAAGAGAAGCTTTCTGAGAAACTGCATTGCCATGTGTGAATGCAACTCACAGAGTTACACGTTTCTCTTCAGTGATCAGTTTGTTAGCACAGTTTTCTGGAAATCTGCAATTAGATACTTCATAGCGCAATGAACATTACAGTGACAAAGGAAATATCCACAGATGAACACTAGAAAGAAGCTTTCTTAGAAACTTCTTGGTGATGTGTGAATTCATCTCACAGAGTTACACTTATGTTTGGTGGAGCAGGCCATTAACACTCTCTTTGGGGAAACTGAGATGTGCTTCTTTGGATCACATTGAGGCCTACGCTGAGAAAGGAAATTTCATCCGTTCAAAACGTGAAAGAAGCTTTCTGAGAAACTTCTTTCTGATCCGTGAGTTCATCTCACAGAGTTACAACCTCTGCCTCAAGAAGCAGTTTGCTAACACTCTTTTCGTGGAATCTGCAAAGTGATATTTGGGTGTCTATTGGAGCCCACGTTGATAAAGCAAATATCCTCACATAATAACTAAAGAGAAGCTTTCTGAGAAACTGCATTGCCATGTGTGAATGCAACTCAGAGAGTTACACGTTTCTCTTCAGTGATCAGTCTGTTAGCACACTTTTCTGGAAATCTGCAATTAGATACTTCATAGCGCAATGAACATAACAGTGACAAAGGAAATATCCACAGATGAAAACTAGAAAGAAGCTTTCATAGAAACTTCTTGGTGATGTGTGAATTCATCTCGCAGAATTACACTTATGTTTCGTGGAGCAGTCCATTAACACTGTCTTTGGGGAATCTGAGAAGGGCTTCTTTGGATCACATTGAGGCCTACGCTGATAAAGGAAATTTAATCCGTTCAAAACGTGAAAGAAGCTTTCTGAGAAACTTCTTTCTGATCCGTGAGTTCATCTCACAGAGTTACAACCTCTGCCTCAAGAATCAGTTTGCTAACACTCTTTTCGTGGAATCTGCAAAGTGATATTTGGGTGTCTATTGGAGCCCATGTTGATAAAGCAAATATCCTCACATAATAACTAAAGAGAAGCTTTCTGAGAAACTGCATTGCCATGTGTGAATGCAACTCAGAGAGTTACACGTTTCTCTTCAGTGATCAGTTTGTTAGCACAGTTTTCTGGAAATCTGCAATTAGATACTTCATAGCGCAATGAACATTACAGTGACAAAGGAAATATCCACAGATGAAAACTAGAAAGAAGCTTTCTTAGAACCTTCTTGGTGATGTGGGAATTCATCTCACAGAGTTACACTTATGTTTCATGGAGCAGTCCATTAACACTGTCTTTGGGGAATCTGAGAAGGGCTTCTTTGGATCACATTGAGGCCTACGCTGATAAAGGAAATTTCATCCTTTCAAAACGTGAAAGAAGCTTTCTGAGAAACTTCTTTCTGATCTGTGAGTTCATCTCACAGAGTTACAACCTCTGCCTCAAGAAGCAGTTTGCTAACACTCTTTTCGTGGAATCTGCAAAGTGATATTTGGGAGCCTATTGGGGCCCGTGGTGATAAAGGAATTATCCTCACATAATAACTAAAGAGAAGCTTTCTGAGAAACTGCATTGCCATGTGTGAATGCAACTCAGAGAGTTACACGTTTCTCTTCAGTGATCAGTCTGTTAGCACACTTTTCTGGAAATCTGCAATTAGATACTTCATAGCGCAATGAACATAACAGTGACAAAGGAAATATCCACAGATGAAAACTAGAAAGAAGCTTTCATAGAAATTTCTTGGTGATGTGTGAATTCATCTCACAGAGTTACACTTATGTTTCGTGGAGGAGTCCATTAGCACTGTCTTTGAGGAACCTGAGAAGGGCTTCTTTGGATCACATTGAGGCCTACGCTGATAAAGGAAATTTCATCCGTTCAAAACGTGAAAGAAGCTTCTGAGAAACTTCTTTCTGATCTGTGAGTTCATCTCACAGAGTTACAACCTCTGCCTCAAGAAGCAGTTTGCTAACACTTTTTTCGTGGAATCTGCAAAGTGATATTTGGGAGCCTATTGGGGCCCATGGTGATAAAGGAATTATTCTCACATAATAACTAAAGAGAAGCTTTCTGAGAAACTGCATTGCCATGTGTGAATGCAACTCACAGAGTTACACGTTTCTCTTCAGTGATCAGTTTGTTAGCACAGTTTTCTGGATATCTGCAATTAGATACTTCGTAGCGCAATGAATATTACACTGACAAAGGAAATTTCCACAGAGGAAAACTAGAAAGAAGCTTTCTTAGAAACTTCTTGGTGATGTGTGAATTCATCTCACAGAGTTACACTTATGTTTCGTGGAGCATTCCATTAACACTGTCCTTGGGGAATCTGAGAAGGGCTTCTTTGGATCACATTGAGGTCTACGCTGATAAAGGAAATTTCATCTGTTCAAAACGTGAAAGAAGCTTTCTGAGAAACTTCTTTCTGATCTGAGAGTTCATCTCACAGAGTTACAACGTCAGCCTCAAGAAGCAGTTTGCTAACACTCTTTTCGTGGAATCTGCAAAGAGATATTTGGGAGCCTATTGATGCTCATGGTGATAAAGGAATTATCCTCACATAATAACTGAAGAGAAGCTTTCTGAGAAACTGCATTGCCATGTGTGAATGCAACTCAGAGAGTTACACGTTTCTCTTCAGTGATCAGTTTGTTAGCACAGTTTTCTGGAAATCTGCAATTAGATACTTCATAAGGCAATGAACATTACAGTGACAAAGGAAATATCCACAGATGAAAACTAGAAAGAAGCTTTCTTAGAACCTTCTTGGTGATGTGGGAATTCATCTCACAGAGTTACACTTATGTTTCATGGAGCAGTCCATTAACACTGTCTTTGGGGAATCTGAGAAGGGCTTCTTTGGATCACATTGAGGCCTACGCTGATAAAGGAAATTTCATCCTTTCAAAACGTGAAAGAAGCTTTCTGAGAAACTTCTTTCTGATCTGTGAGTTCATCTCACAGAGTTACAACCTCTGCCTCAAGAAGCAGTTTGCTAACACTCTTTTCGTGGAATCTGCAATGTGATATTTGGGAGCCTATTGGGGCCCATGGTGATAAAGGAATTATCCTCACATAATAAGTAAAGAGAAGTTTTCTGAGAAACTGCATTGCCATGTGTGAATGCAACTCACAGAGTTACACGTTTCTCTTCAGTGATCAGTTTGTTAGCACAGTTTTCTGGAAATCTGCAATTAGATACTTCATAGCGCAATGAACATTACAGTGAGAAAGGAAATATCCACAGATGAAAACTAGAAAGAAGCTTTCTTAGAAACTTCTTGGTGATGTGTGAATTCATCTCACAGAGTTACACTTATGTTTCGTGGAGCAGTCCATTAACACTGTCTTTGGGGTATCTGAGAAGGGCTTCTTTGTATCATACTGAGGCCTACGCTGATAAAGGAAATTTCATCTGTTCAAAACGTGAAAGAAGCTTTCTGAGAAACTTCTTTCTGATCCGTGAGTTCATCTCACAGAGTTACAACCTCTGCCTCAAGAAGCAGTTTGCTAACAGTCTTTTCGTGGAATCTGCAAAGTGATATTTGGGTGTCTATTGGAGCCCATGTTGATAAAGCAAATATCCTCACATAATAACTAAAGAGAAGCTTTCTGAGAAACTGCATTGCCATGTGTGAATGCAACTCAGAGAGTTACACGTTTCTATTCAGTGATCAGTTTGTTAGCACAGTTTTCTGGAAATCTGCATTTAGATACTTCATAGCGCAAGGAACATTACAGTGACAAAGGAAATATCCAGAGATGAAAACTAGAAAGAAGCTTTCTTAGAAACTTCTTGGTGATGTGTGAATTCATCTCACAGAGTTCCACTTATGTTTCGTGGAGCAGTCCATTAACACTGTCTTTGGAGAATCTGAGAAGGGCTACTTTGGATCACATTGAGGCCTACGCTGATAAAGGAAATTTCATCCGTTCAAATCGTGAAAGAAGCTTTCTGAGAAACTTCTTTCTGATCCGTGAGTTCATCTCACAGAGTTACAACCTCTGCCTCAAGAAGCAGTTTGTTAACACTCTTTTCGTGGAATCTGCAAAGTGATATTTGGGTGTCTATTGGAGCCCATGTTGATAAAACAAATATCCTCACAGAATAACTAAAGAGAAGCTTTCTGAGAAACTGCATTGCCATGTGCGAATGCAACTCACAGAGTTACACGTTTCTCTTCAGTGATCAGTTTGTTAGCACAGTTTTCTGGAAATCTGCAATTAGATACTTCAAAGCGCAATGAACATTACAGTGACAAAGGAAATATCCTCAGATGAAAACTAGAAAGAAGCTTTCATAGAAACTTCTTGGTGATGTGTGAATTCATCTCACAGAGTTACACTTATGTTTCGTGGAGCAGTCCATTAACACTGTCTTTGGGGAATCTGAGAAGGGCTTCTTTGGATCACATTGAGGCCTACGCTGATAAAGGAAATTTCATCCGTTCAAAACGTGAAAGAAGCTTTCTGAGAAACTTCTTTCTGATCTGTGAGTTCATCTCACCGAGTTACAGCCTCTGCCTCAAGAAGCAGTTTGATAACACTTTTTTCGTGGAATCTGCAAAATGATATTTGGGAGACTATTGGGGCTCATGGTGATAAAGGAAATATCCTCACATAATAACTGCAGAGAAGCTTTCTGAAAAACTGCATTGCCATGTGTGAATGCAACTCACAGAGTTACACGTTTCTCTTCAGTGATCAGTTTGTTAGCACAGTTTTCTGGACATCTGCAATTATATACTTCGTAGCGCAATGAATATTACAGTGACAAAGGAAATTTCCACAGATGAAAACTAGAATGAAGCTTTCTTAGAAACTTCTTGGTGATGTGTGAATTCATCTCACAGAGTTACACTTATGTTTCGTGGAGCAGTCCATTAACACTGTCTTTGGGGAATCTGAGAAGGGCTTCTTTGGATCACATTGAGGCCTACGCTGAAAAAGGAAGTTTCATCCGTTTAAAACGTGAAAGAAGCTTTCTGAGAAACTTCTTTCTGATCCGTGAGTTCATCTCACAGAGTTACAACCTCTGCCTCAAGAAGCAGTTTGTTAACACTCTTTTCGTGGAATCTCCAAAGTGATATTTGGGAGCCTATTGGGGCCCATGGTGATAAAGGAATTATCCTCACATAATAACTAAAAAGAAGCTTTCTGAGGAACTGCATTGCCATGTGTGAATGCAACTCACAGAGTTACACGTTTCTCTTCAGTGATCAGTTTGTTAGCACAGTTTTCTGGACATCTGCAATTAGATACTTCGTAGCGCAATGAATATTACAGTGACAAAGGAAATTTCCACAGATGAAAACTAGAAAGAAGCTTTCTTAGAAACTTCTTGGTGATGTGTGAATTCATCTCACAGAGTTCCACTTATGTTTCGTGGAGCAGTCCATTAACACTGTCTTTGGAGAATCTGAGAAGGGCTACTTTGGATCACATTGAGGCCTACGCTGATAAAGGAAATTTCATCCGTTCAAATCGTGAAAGAAGCTTTCTGAGAAACTTCTTTCTGATCCGTGAGTTCATCTCACAGAGTTACAACCTCTGCCTCAAGAAGCAGTTTGTTAACACTCTTTTCGTGGAATCTCCAAAGTGATATTTGGGAGCCTATTGGGGCCCATGGTGATAAAGGAATTATCCTCACATAATAACTAAAAAGAAGCTTTCTGAGAAACTGCATTGCCATGTGTGAATGCAACTCACAGAGTTACACGTTTCTCTTCAGTGATCAGTTTGTTAGCACAGTTTTCTGGACATCTGCAATTACATACTTCGTAGCGCAATGAATATTTCAGTGACAAAGGAAATTTCCACAGATGAAATCTAGAATGAAGCTTTCTTAGAAACTTCTTGGTGATGTGTGAATTCATCTCACAGAGTTACACTTATGTTTCGTGGAGCAGTCCATTAACACTGTCTTTGGGGTATCTGAGAAGGGCTTCTTTGTATCACACTGAGGCCTACGCTGATAAAGGAAATTTCATCTGTTTAAAACGTGAAAGAAGCTTTCTGAGAAACTTCTTTCTGATCCGTGAGTTCATCTCACAGAGTTACAACCTCTGCCTCAAGAAGCAGTTTGCTAACAGTCTTTTCGTGGAATCTGCAAAGTGATATTTGGGTGACTATTGGAGCCCATGTTGATAAAGCAAATATCCTCACATAATAACTAAAGAGAAGCTTTCTGAGAAACTGCATTGCCATGTGTGAATGCAACTCAGAGAGTAACACGTTTCTATTCAGTGATCAGTTTGTTAGCACAGTTTTCTGGAAATCTGCAATTAGATACTTCATAGCGCAATGAACATTACAGTGACAAAGGAAATATCCAGAGATGAAAACTAGAAAGAAGCTTTCTTAGAAACTTCTTGGTGATGTGTGAATTCATCTCACAGAGTTCCACTTATGTTTCGTGGAGCAGTCCATTAACAGTGTCTTTGGAGAATCTGAGAAGGGCTACTTTGGATCACATTGAGGCCTACGCTGATAAAGGAAATTTCATCCGTTCAAATCGTGAAAGAAGCTTTCTGAGAAACTTCTTTCTGATCCGTGAGTTCATCTCACAGAGTTACAACCTCTGCCTCAAGAAGCAGTTTGCTAACACTCTTTTCGTGGAATCTGCAAAGTGATATTTGGGTGTCTATTGGAGCCCATGTTGATAAAGCAAATATCCTCACAGAATAACTAAAGAGAAGCTTTCTGAGAAACTGCATTGCCATGTGCGAATGCAACTCACAGAGTTACACGTTTCTCTTCAGTGATCAGTTTGTTAGCACAGTTTTCTGGAAATCTGCAATTAGATACTTCAAAGCGCAATGAACATTACAGTGACAAAGGAAATATCCTCAGATGAAAACTAGAAAGAAGCTTTCATAGAAACTTCTTGGTGATGTGTGAATTCATCTCACAGAGTTACACTTATGTTTCGTGGAGCAGTCCATTAACACTGTCTTTGGGGAATCTGAGAAGGGCTTCTTTGGATCACATTGAGGCCTACGCTGATAAAGGAAATTTCATCCGTTCAAAACGTGAAAGAAGCTTTCTGAGAAACTTCTTTCTGATCTGTGAGTTCATCTCACCGAGTTACAGCCTCTGCCTCAAAAAGCAGTTTGCTAACACTTTTTTCGTGGAATCTGCAAAATGATATTTGGGAGACTATTGGGGCTCATGGTGATAAAGGAAATATCCTCACATAATAACTGCAGAAAAGCTTTCTGAAAAACTGCATTGCCATGTGTGAATGCAACTCACAGAGTTACACGTTTCTCTTCAGTGATCAGTTTGTTAGCACAGTTTTCTGGACATCTGCAATTACATACTTCGTAGCGCAATGAATATTTCAGTGACAAAGGAAATTTCCACAGATGAAATCTAGAATGAAGCTTTCTTAGAAACTTCTTGGTGATGTGTGAATTCATCTCACAGAGTTACACTTATGTTTCGTGGAGCAGTCCATTAACACTGTCTTTGGGGAATCTGAGAAGGGCTTCTTTGGATCACATTGAGGCCTACGCTGAAAAAGGAAGTTTCATCCGTTTAAAACGTGAAAGAAGCTTTCTGAGAAACTTCTTTCTGATCCGTGAGTTCATCTCACAGAGTTACAACCTCTGCCTCAAGAAGCAGTTTGTTAACACTCTTTTCGTGGAATCTCCAAAGTGATATTTGGGAGCCTATTGGGGCCCATGGTGATAAAGGAATTATCCTCACATAATAACTAAAAAGAAGCTTTCTGAGAAACTGCATTGCCATGTGTGAATGCAACTCACAGAGTTACACGTTTCTCTTCAGTGATCAGTTTGTTAGCACAGTTTTCTGGACATCTGCAATTAGATACTTCGTAGCGCAATGAATATTACAGTGACAAAGGAAATTTCCACAGATGAAAACTAGAAAGAAGCTTTCTTAGAAACTTCTTGGTGATGTGTGAATTCATCTCACAGAGTTACACTTACGTTTCGTGGAGCAGTCCATTAACACTGTCTTTCTGGAATCTGAGAAGGGCTTCTTTGGATCACATTGAGGCCTACGCTGATAAAGGAAATTTCATCCGTTCAAAACGTGAAAGAAGCTTTCTGAGAAACTTCTTTCTGATCCGTGAGTTCATCTCACAGAGTTACAACCTCTGCCTCAAGAAGCAGTTTGCTAACACTCTTTTCGTGGAATCTGCAAAGTGATATTTGGGTGTCTATTGGAGCCCACGTTGATAAAGCAAATATCCTCACAGAATAACTAAGAGAAGCTTTCTGAGAAACTGCATTGCCATGTGTGAATGCAACTCACAGAGTTACACGTTTCTCTTCAGTGATCAGTTTGTTAGCACAGTTTTCTGGAAATCTGCAATTAGATACTTCATAGCGCAATGAACATTACAGTGACAAAGGAAATATCCACAGATGAAAACTAGAAAGAAGCTTTCTTAGAAACTTCTTGGTGATGTGTGAATTCATCTCACAGAGTTACACTTATGTTTCGTGGAGCAGTCCATTAACACTGTCTTTGGGGAATCTGAGAAGGGCTTCTTTGGATCACACTGAGGCCTACGCTGATAAAGGAAATTTCATCCGTTCAAAACGTGAAAGAAGCTTTCTGAGAAACTTCTTTCTGATCTGTGAGTTCATCTCACAGAGTTACAACCTCTGCCTCAAGAAGCAGTTTGCTAACACTCTTTTCGGGAATCTGCAAAGTGATATTTGGGAGCCTAATGGGGCACAGGGTGATAAAGGAAATATCCTCACATAATAACTAAAGAGAAGCTTTCTGAGAAACTGCATTGCCATGTGTGAATGCAACTCACAGAGTTACACGTTTCTCTTCAGTGATCAGTTTGTTAGCACAGTTTTCTGGAAATCTGCAATTAGATACTTCATAGCGCAATGAACATTACAGTGACAAAGGAAATATCCACAGATGAAAACTAGAAAGAAGCTTTCTTAGAAACTTCTTGGTGATGTGTGAATTCATCTCACAGAGTGACACTTATGTTTCGTGGAGCAGTCCATTAACACTGTCTTTGGGGAATCTGAGAAGGGCTTCTTTGGATCACATTGAGGCCTACGCTGATAAAGGAAATTTCATCCGTTCAAAACGTGAAAGAAGCTTTCTGAGAAACTTCTTTCTGATCTGTGAGTTCATCTCACAGAGTTACAACCTCTGCCTCAAGAAGCAGTTTGCTAACACTCTTTTCGGGAATCTGCAAAGTGATATTTGGGGGCCTATTGGGGCCCAGGGTGATAAAGGAAATATCCTCACATAATAACTAAATAGAAGCTTTCTGAGAAACTGCATTGCCATGTGTGAATGCAACTCATAGAGTTACACGTTTCTCTTCAGTGATCAGTTTGTTAGCACAGTTTTCTGGAAATCTGCAATTAGATACTTCATAGCGCAATGAACATTACAGTGACAAAGGAAATATCCACAGATGAAAAATAGAAAGAAGGTTTCTTAGAAACTTCTTGGTGATGAGTGAATTCATCTCACAGAGTTACACTTATGTTTCGTGGAGCAGGCCATTAACACTGTCTTTGGGGAAACTGAGACGTGCTTCTTTGGATCACATTGAGGCCTACGCTGATAAAGGAAATTTCATCCGTTCAAAACGTGAAAGAAGCTTTCTGAGAAACTTCTTTCTGATCCGTGAGTTCATCTCACAGAGTTACAACCTCTGCCTCAAGAAGCAGTTTGCTAACACTGTTTTCGTGGAATCTGCAAAGTGATATTTGGGAGCCTATTGGGGCCCATGGTGATAAAGGAATTATCCTCACATAATAACTAAAGAGAAGCTTTCTGAGAAACTGCATTGCCATGTGTGAATGCAACTCACAGATTTACGCCAGTGTTTTTTGGGGCCGTTTCTTAGGACTGCTTCCGTGGATTCCGAGAAGTGATATGACAGATAGCTTTGAAGAATAGAAGGAGAAAACTAATATACTCCAAGAGAAAGCGGAACCAAGCTTTCTGAGAAACTGCTTTGTGATATGTGAATTCATTTAACAGTGTTCTATCACCCTTTCTCGGGGGAGTTTCCTAGCACTCATTATGAGGAATCTCAGATGTGATGTCTTGGATATCGTTGAATTGCATGCTGAGTAAGGAAGTATCCTCAGAGAAACCTGCAGAGAAGCCTTCTCAGAAACTTCTTTGTTGTGGGTGAATTCAGCCCACAGATGTCCATCATTGTTTCCACTGAGAAACTTGCTAGCAGAGTTTTCGCAGAATCTGCCATAGGACACACGGTGGCGCTCCAAGACCACAAATAACCTCGTCTTACTAAAGAAAGAAGCTTTCTGAGAAACCGCTTTGTGATGTGTGAATTCAACTCACTAAGTTGCAGCTGTATTTCGTGGGGCCGTGGCCTAGCCCTATTTGTGTGGAATCTGAGAACAGATATTCCCGATCCCTTTGAAAACAATGGGGCCAATGGAAACATCTTCCAATAAAAATGAGAAAGAGGCTTTCTGAGAAACTTCTTTCTGATCTGTGAGTTCATCTCACAGAGTTACAACCTCTGCCTCAAGAAGCAGTTTGCTAACACTCTTTTCGTGGAATCTGCAAAGTGATATTTGGGAGCCTATTGGGGCCCATGGTGATAAAGGAATTATCCTCACATAATAAGTAAAGAGAAGTTTTCTGAGAAACTGCATTGCCATGTGTGAATGCAACTCACAGAGTTACACGTTTCTCTTCAGTGATCAGTTTGTTAGCACAGTTTTCTGGAAATCTGCAATTAGATACTTCCTAGCGCAATGAACATTACAGTGACAAAGGAAATATCCACAGATGAAAACTAGAAAGAAGCTTTCTTAGAAACTTCTTGGTGATGTGTGAATTCATCTCACAGAGTTACACTTATGTTCCGTGGAGCAGTCCATTAACACTGTCTTTGGGGAATCTGAGAAGGGCTTCTTTGGATCACATTGAGGCCTACGCTGATAAAGGAAATTTCATCCGTTCAAAACGTGAAAGAAGCTTGCTGAGAAACTTCTTTCTGATCCGTGAGTTCATCTCACAGAGTTACAAACTCTGCCTCAAGAAGCAGTTTGCTAACACTCTTTTCGTGGAATCTGCAAAGTGATATTTGGGTGTCTATTGGAGCCCACGTTGATAAAGCAAATATCCTCACAGAATAACTAAAGAGAAGCTTTCTGAGAAACTGCATTGCCATGTGTGAATGCAACTCAGAGATTTACACGTTTCTCTTCAGTGATCAGTTTGTTAGCACACTTTTCTGGAAATCTGCAATTAGATACTTCCTTGCGCAATGAACATTACAGTGACAAAGGAAATATCCACAGATGAAAACTAGAAAGAAGCTTTCTTAGAAACTTCTTGGTGATGTGTGAATTCATCTCACAGAGTTACACTTATGTTTCGTGGAGCAGTCCATTAACACTGTCTTTGGGGAATCTGAGAAGGGCTTCTTTGGATCACACTGAGGCCTACGCTGATAAAGGAAATTTCATCCGTTCAAAACGTGAAAGAAGCTTTCTGAGAAACTTCTTTCTGATCTGTGAGTTCATCTCATAGAGTTACAACCTCTGCCTCAAGAAGCAGTTTGCTAACACTCTTTTCGGGAATCTGCAAAGTGATATTTGGGAGCCTATTGGGGCACAGGGTGATAAAGGAAATATCCTCACATAATAACTAAAGAGAAGCTTTCTGAGAAACTGCATTGCCATGTGTGAATGCAACTCACAGAGTTACACGTTTCTCTTCAGTGATCAGTTTGTTAGCACAGTTTTCTGGAAATCTGCAGTTAGATACTTCATAGCGCAATGAACATTACAGTGACAAAGGAAATATCCAAAGATGAAAACTAGAAAGAAGCTTTCTTAGAAACTTCTTGGTGATGTGTGAATTCATCTCACAGAGTTACACTTATGGTTCGTGGAGCAGTCCATTAACACTGTCTTTGGGGAATCTGAGAAGGGCTTCTTTGGATCACATAGAGGCCTACGCTGATAAAGGAAATTTCATCCGTTCAAAACGTGAAAGAAGCTTTCTGAGAAACTTCTTTCTGATCTGAGAGTTCATCTCACAGAGTTACAACCTCTGCCTCAAGAAGCAGTTTGCTAACACTCTTTTCGGGAATCTGCAAAGTGATATTTGGGGGCCTATTGGGGCCCAGGGTGATAAAGGAAATATCCTCACATAATAACTAAATAGAAGCATTCTGAGAAACTGCATTGCCATGTGTGAATGCAACTCACAGAGTTACACGTTTCTCTTCAGTGATCAGTTTGTTAGCACAGTTTTCTGGAAATCTGCAATTAGATACTTCATAGCGCAATGAACATTACAGTGACAAAGGAAATATCCACAGATGAAAACTAGAAAGAAGCTTTCTTAGAAACTTCTTGGTGATGAGTGAATTCATCTCACAGAGTTACACTTATGTTTCGTGGAGCAGTCCATTAACACTGTCTTTGGGGAAACTGAGAAGGGCTTCTTTGCATCACATTGAGGCCTACGCTGATAAAGGAAATTTCATCCGTTCAAAACGTGAAACAAGCTTTCTGAGAAACTTCTTTCTGATCCGTGAGTTCATCTCACAGAGTTACAACCTCTGCCTCAAGAAGTAGTTTGCTAACACTCTTTTCGTGGAATCTGCAAAGTGATATTTGGGAGCCTACTGGGGCCCATGGTGATAAAGGAATAATCCTCACATAATAACTAAAGAGAAGCTTTCTGAGAAACTGCATTGCCATGTGTGAATGCAACTCAGAGAGTTACACGTTTCTCTTCAGTGATCAGTTTGTTAGCACAGTTATCTGGAAATCTGCAATTAGATACTTCATAGCTCAATGAACATTACAGTGACAAAGGAAATATCCACAGATGAAAACTAGAAAGAAGCTTTCTTAGAAACTTCTTGGTGATGTGTGAATTCATCTCACAGAGTTACACTTATGTTTCGTGGAGCAGACTATTAACACTGTCTTTGGGGAATCTGAGAAGGGATTCTTTGGATCACATTGAGGCCTACGCTGATAAAGGAAATTTCATCCGTTCAAAACGTGAAGTAAGCTTTCTGAGAAACTTCTTTCTGATCCCTGAGTTCATCTCACAGAGTTACAACCTCTGCCTCAAGAAGCAGTTTGCTAACACTCTTTTCGTGGAATCTGCAAAGTGATATTTGGGAGTCTATTGGAGCCCAAGGTGATAAAGCAAATATCCTCACATAATAACTAAAGAGAAGCTTTCTGAGAAACTGCATTCCCATGTGTGAATGCAACTCACAGAGTTACACGTTTCTCTTCAGTGATCAGTTTGTTAGCACAGTTTTCTGGAAATCTGCAATTAGATACTTCATAGCGCAATGAACATTACAGTGATGAAGGAAATATCCACAGATGACAACTAGAAAGAAGCTTTCTTAGAAACTTCTTGGTGATGTGTCAATTCATCTCACAGAGTTACACTTATGTTTCGTGGAGCAGTCCATTAACACTGTCTTTGGGGAATCTGAGAAGGGCTTCTTTGGATCACTTTATTCCTACGCGGATAAAGGAAATTTCATCCGTTCAAAACGTGAAAGAAGCTTTCTGAGAAACTTCTTTCTGATCTGTGAGTTCATCTCACAGAATTACAACCTCTGCCTCTAGAAGCAGTTTGCTAACACTCTTTTCGTGGAATCTGCAAAGTGATATTTGGGAGCCTATTGGGGGCCTATGGTGATAAAGGAATTATCCTCACATAACTAAAGAGAAGCTTTCTGAGAAACTGCATTGCCATGTGTGAATGCAACTCACAGAGTTACGCCAGTGTTTTTTGGGGCCGTTTCTTAGGACTGTTTCCGTGGATTCCGAGAAGTGATATTTCAGATAGCTTTGAAGAATAGAAGGAGAAAACTAGTATACTCCAAGAGAAAGCGGAACCAATCTTTCTGAGAAACTGCTTTGTGATATGTGATTTCATTTCACAGTGTTCTATCACCCTTTCTCGGTGGAGTTTCCTAGCACTCATTTTGAGGAATCTCAGATGTGATGTCTTGGATATCGTTGAATCGCATGCTGAATAAGGAAGTATCCTCATAGAAACCTGCAGAGAAGCCTTCTCAGAAACTTCTTTGTTGTGGGTGAATTAACCCCCAGATGTCCATCATTGTTTCCACTGAGAAACTTGCTAGCAGAGTTTTCGCAGAATCTGCAATAGGACACACGGTGGCGCTCCAAGACCACAAATAACCTTGTCTTACTAAAGAAAGAAGCTTTCTGAGAAACCGCTTTGTGATGTGTGAATTCAACTCACTAAGTTGCAGCTGTATTTCGTGGGGCCGTGGCCTAGCCCTATTTGTGTGGAAAATGAGAACAGATATTCCCGATCCCTTTGAAAACAATGGGGCCAATGGAAACATCTTCCAATAAAAATGAGAAAGAAGCTTTCTGAGAAACTTCTTTCTGATCTGTGAGTTCATCTCACAGAGTTACAACCTCTGCCTCAAGAAGCAGTTTGCTAACACTCTTTTCGTGGAATCTGCAAAGTGATATTTGGGAGCCTATTGTGGCCCATGGTGATAAAGGAATTATCCTCACATAATAACTAAAGAGAAGTTTTCTGAGAAACTGCATTGTCATGTGTGAATGCAACTCACAGAGTTACACGTTTCTCTTCAGTGATCAGTTTGTTAGCACAGTTTTCTGGAAATCTGCAATTAGATACTTCATAGCGCAATGAACATTACAGTGACAAAGGAAATATCCACAGATGAAAACTAGAAAGAAGCTTTCTTAGAAACTTCTTGGTGATGTGTGAATTCATCTCACAGAGTTACACTTATGTTTCGTGGAGCAGTCCATTAACACTGTCTTTGGGGAATCTGAGAAGGACTTCTCTGGATCACACTGAGGCCTACGCTGATAAAGGAAATTTCATCCGTTCAAAACGTGAAAGAAGCTTTCTGAGAAACTTTTTCTGATCTGTGAGTTCATCTCACAGAGTTACACCTAAGCCCTCAGAAGCAGTTTGCTAACACTCTTTCGTGGAATATGCAAAATGATAATTCGGAGCCCATAGAGTCCCATGGTGAAAAAGGAAATATCCTCAGATAATAAGTAGAGAGAAGGTTTCTGAGAGATTGCTTTCTGATGTGTGACTTCAACCCACAGAGTTCCACCCTTCCCTTCTTGGAACAGGTTGCTAACACTGTTGTCGCGGATTCTACAAAGTGATACGTGGGAGCTCATTGAGGGCTATGGTGAAAAAGGAAATATCCTCAGATCAAACCTGTAAAGAAGCCTTCTGAGAACTGCATTGCCATGTGTGAATGCAACTCACAGAGTTAGACGTTTCTCTTCTGTGATCCGTTTGCTAACTAAGCCTTCCGGAAATCTGCAATGGGATCGTTCTTAGCGTAATGAAGGTTACGGTGACAAAGGAAATATCGTCAGATGAAAACTATAAACCTCTTTCTTAGAAACTTCTTGATGATGTGTGAATTCATCTCACAGAGATACACTTATGTGTCGTGCAGTAGTCCATTAACACTGTCTTTGAGGAACCAGAGAAGGGCTTCCTTGGATCGTGTTGAGGCCTACGCTGATAAAGGAAAATCTTCAGTTCAAAACGTGAAAGAAATTTTCTGAGAAACTTCTTTATGATCTGTGAATTCATCTCACGGAGTTACACCTTAGCCCTCAGAAGCAGTTTGCTAACACTCTTTTCGTGGAATCTACAAACTGATATTTCAGAGTCCATAGGGGACCATGGTGAAAAAGGAAATATCCTCATATAATAACAAGAGAGAAGGTTTCTGAGAGATTGCTTTCAGATGTGTTACTTCATCAAACAGAGTTCCACCCTTCTCTTCTTGGAACATTTTGCTAACATTGTTGTCGTGGATTCTGCCAGGTGATATGTGAGAGCTCATTGAGGGCTACGGTGAAGAAGGAAATATCCTTAGATGAAAACTGGATAGAAGCCTTCTGAGAAACTGCATTGCCATGTGTGAGTGCAACTCACAGAGTTACACGTTGCCCTGCAGTGATCAGTTTGCTAACACAGTTTTCTGGAAATCTGCAATGGGATCCTTCTTAGCGCAATGAAGCTTTCGGCGACAAAGTAAACATCCTCAGATGAAAACTAGAAAGAAGCTTTCTTAGAAACTTCTTGGTGATGTGTGAATTCATCTCACAGAGTTACACTTATGTTTCATGGAGCAGTCTATTAACACTGTCTTTGAGGAACCTAAGAAGGGCTTCTTTGGATCTCATTGAGGCCTACGCTCATAAAGGAAATATCATCAGTTCAAAACGTGAAAGAAGCTTTCTGTGAAACTTCTTTCAGATCTGTGAATTCATCTCACAGAGTTACACCTTAGACCTCAGAAGCAGTTTGCTAACACTCTTTTCGTGGAATCTACAAACTGATACTTCAGAGCCCATACGGGCCCATGGTGAAAAAGAAAATATCATCAGATAATAACCAGAGAGAAGCTTTCTGAGAGATTGCTTTCTGATGTGTGACTTCATCACACAGAGTTCCACCCTTGCCTTCTTGGAACAGTTTGCTAACACTGTTGTCGTGGATTCTGCAAAGTGATGTTTGGGAGCTCTTTGAGGGCTATGGTGAAAAAGGAAATATCCTCAGATCAAAACTGGAAAGAAGCCTTCTGAGAAACTGCATTGCCATGTGTGAATCCAACTCACAAAGTTACAGGATTCTCTACAGTGATCAGTTTGCTAACAAACTTCTCTGGAAATCTGCAATGGGATACTTCTAATCGCAATGATGCTTACGGTGTCAAAGGAAATATCCTCAGATTAAAACTAGAAAGAAGCTTTCTTAGAAACTTCTTGTTGATTTGTGAATTCATCTCACAGTGTTTCACTTACGTTTCATGGCGTAGTCCATTAACACTGTCTTTGAGGAAGAGGAGAAGGGCTTCTTTGGATCTTATTGAGGCCTACGCCGATCAAGGAAATATCATCAGTTCAAAACCAAGAAGCAGCTTTCGGAGAATCTTCCTTCTGATATGTTCTTTCATCGCACAGAGTTACACCTTACACTTCAGGAGGCAGTTTGCTCACTCTCTTTTCGTGGAAATTGTAAAGTGATATTTGGGAGCCCATAGGGTCCCATGGTGAAAAGGTAAATATCCTCACATAATAACTAGAGAGAAACTTTCTGAGAGATTGCTTTCTGATGTGTGACTTCATCACACAGAGTTCCACCCTTCCCTTCTTGGAGCAGTTTGCTATCACTGTTGTCGTGGATTCTAGAAACGGATATTTGGGAGCTCATTGATGGCTATAGTGAAAAAGGACATACCCTCAGATCAAAACTGGAAAGAAGCCTTCTGAGAAACTGCATTGCCATGTGTGAATGCAACTCACAGAGTTACACGTTTCTCTTCAGTGATCAGTTTGCTAACACTGTTTTCTGGAAATCTGCTATGGGATACTTCTTCGCTCAATGAAGCTTACAATGACAAAGGAATTATCCTCAGATGAAAACTAGAAAGAAGCTTTCTTAGAAACTTCTTGGTGATGTGTGAATTCATCTCACAGTGATAAACTTATGTTTCATGGAGCAGTCCATTAACTCTGTCGTTGAGGAACCTCAGAAAGGCTTCTTTGGATCGCATTGAGGCCTATGCTGACAAAGGAAATATCATCAGTTCAAAACTTGAAAGAAGTTTTCTGAGAAACTACTTTCTGATCTGTGAATTCATCTCACAGAGTTACAACTTAGACCTCAGGAAGCAGTTTGCTAACACTCTTTTCGTGTAATCTGCAAAGTGATATTTGGGAGCCCATAGGGGCCCATGGGACAAAGGAAATATCCTCACATAATAACTAGATAGAAGCTTTCTGAGAGATTGCTTTCTGATGTGTGACTTCATCACACAGAGTTCCACCCTTCCCTTCATGGAACAGTGTGCTAACACTGTGTCGTGGATTCTGCAAAGTGATATTTCGGAGCCCATAGGGGCACGTGGTGAAAAAGGAAATATCCTCATATAATAATTGCAGAGAAGCTTTCTGAGAGGTTGCTTTCTGTTGTGTGACTTCATCACCCAGAGTTCCACCCTTCCCTTCTTGGAACAGTTTGCTAACACCGTTGTCTTTCATTCTGCAAAGGGATTTTTGGGAGCTCATTGAGGGCTATGGTGAAAAAGGAAATATCCTCAGATAACATCTAGAGAGAAGGTTTCTGAGAGATTGCTTTCTGATGTGTGACTTCATCACACAGAGTTACATCCGTCCCTTCTTGGTACAGTTTGCTAACACTGTTGTCGTGGACTCTGCAAAGTGATATTTGGGATCCCATGGGGCCCATGGTGAAAAAGGAAATATCCTCACATAATAACTAGAGAGAAGCTTTCTGAGAGATTGCTTTCTGCTGTGTAGCTTCATCACACAGAGTTCCACCCTTCCCTTCTTGGAACAGTTTGCTGACACTGTTGTCGTGGATTTTGCAAAGTGATATTTGGGAGCTCATTGAGTGATATGGTGAAAAAGGAAATATCCCCAGATCAAAACTGGAAAGAAGCCTTCTGAGAAACTACATTGCCATGTGTGAATGCAACTCACAGAGTTACACTTTTCTCTTCCGGGATTAGTTTTCTAACAAAGCTTTCTGGAAATCGGCAATGGGATACTTCTAAGCACAATGAAGCTTACGATGACAAAGGAAGTATCCTCAGAGGAAAACTACAAAGAAGCTTTCTTAGAAACTTCTTGGTGATGTGTGAATTCATCCCACAGAGTTACACTTATGTTTCGTGGAGCAGTCCATTAACACTGTCTTTGAGGACCCTGAGAAAGGACTCTTTGGATCCCATTGAGGGCTACACTGATAAGGGAATTATCATCACTTCAAAACGTGAAAGAGGCTTTCTGAGGAACTTCCTTCTGATGTGTGAATTCATCTCACAGAGTTACACCTTAGGCCTCAGGAAGCAGTTTGCTAACCCTCTTTTCGTGGAATCTGCAAAGTGATATTTGGGAGCCCCTAGGGGCCCAAAGAGTAAAAGGAAATATCCTCACATAATAACTAGAGAGAAGCTTTCTGAGAGATTGCTTTCTGATGTGTGACTTCATCACACAGAGTGCCATCCTTCCCTTCTTGGACCAGGTTGCTAACACTGTTGTCGTGGATTCTGCAAAGTGATTATTGGGAGCCCTTTGTGGAACATGGTGAGAAAGGAAATATACTCAGATCAAAACAGGAAAGAAGCCTTCTAAGAAACTGCATTGCCATGTGTGAATGCAAATCACAGAGTTACACGTTTCTCTTCAGTGATCAATTTGCTATAACAGTTTTCTGGGAATCTGCAATTAGATTCATCTCAGCGCAATGAAGCTCACGGTGACAAAACAAATGTCGTCAGATGGAAACTAGAAAGAAGCTTTCCTAGGAACTTCTTGGTAATGAGTGAATTCATCTCACAGAGTTACATTTATGTTTCGTGGTGCAGTCCATTAGCACTGTCTTTGAGGAAACTGAGAAGGGCTTCTTTGGATCGTATTGAGGCCTACCCTGATGAAAGAAATATCATCAATTCAAAACTTGAAAAACGCTGTCTGAGATTCTTCTTTCTGATCTGTGAATTCATCTCACAGACTTACAACTTAGACTTCCGGAAGCAGTTTGCTACCACTCTTTTCGTGGAATCTGCAAAGTGATATTTGGGAGCCCATAGGGGCCCATGGTGAAAAAGGAAATATCCTCACATAATAAATAGAGAGAAGCTTTCTGAGAGATTACTTTCTGATGTGTGACTTCGTCACACAGAGTTCCACCCTTCCTTTCTTCGAAGTGTTTGCTAACACTAGTGTCGTGGATTTGGCAAAGTGATATTTGGGAGCCCTTAGGGGAACATGGTGAAAAAGGAAATATCCACTGATCAAAACAGGAAGGAAGCCTTCTGAGAAACTGCATTAGCATGTGTGAATGCAACTCACGGAGTTACTAGTTTCCATTCAGTAGTCAGTTTGCAAACACAGTTTTCCGGAGATCTGCAATTAGATACTTCTTAGTGCAATGAAGCTCCCGGTGACAAAGGAAATGTCCTCAGATGAAAACTAGAAGGAAGCTTTCCTAGAAACTTCTTGGTGATTTGTGAATTCATCTCACAGAGTTACACTTATGTTTCATGGAGCAGTCCACTAGCGCTGTCTTTGAGGAACCTGAGAAGGGCTTCTTTGGATCGTATTGAGGCCTACGCTGATAAAGGAAATATCATCAATTCAAAACTTGAAGAAAGCTGTCTGAGATTCTTCTTTCTAATCTGTGAATTCATCCCACAGAGTTACAACTTAGACCTCAGGAATCAGTTTGCTAACACTGTTTTCGTGGAATCTGCAAAGTGATATTTGGGAGCCCCTAGGGGCCCAAAGAGTAAAAGGAAATATCCTCACATAATAACTAGAGAGAAGCTTTCTGAAAGATTGCTTTCTGATGTGTGACTTCATCACACAGAGTGCCATCCTTCCCTTCTTGGACCAGTTTGCTAACACTGTTGTCGTGGATTCTGCAAAGTGATATTTGGGAGCGAATAGGGGCCCATGGTGAGAAAGGAAATATACTCAGATCAAAACAGGAAAGAAGCCTTCTAAGAAACTGCATTGCCATGTGTGAATGCAAATCACAGAGTTACACGTTTCTCTTCAGTGATCAATTTGCTATAACAGTTTTCTGGGAATCTGCAGTTAGATTCATCTCAGCGCAATGAAGCTCACGGTGACAAAACAAATGTCGTCAGATGGAAACTAGAAAGAAGCTTTCCTAGGAACTTCTTGGTAATGAGTGAATTCATCTCACAGAGTTACATTTATGTTTCGTGGTGCAGTCCATTAGCACTGTCTTTGAGGAAACTGAGAAGGGCTTCTTTGGATCGTATTGAGGCCTACCCTGATGAAAGAAATATCATCAATTCAAAACTTGAAAAACGCTGTCTGAGATTCTTCTTTCTGATCTGTGAATCCATCTCACAGACTTACAACTTAGACTTCCGGAAGCAGTTTGCTACCACTCTTTTCGTGGAATCTGCAAATTGATATTTGGGAGCCCATAGGGGCCCATGGTGAAAAAGGAAATATCCTCACATAATAAATAGAGAGAAGCTTTCTGAGAGATTACTTTCTGATGTGTGACTTCGTCACACAGAGTTCCACCCTTCCTTTCTTGGAAGTGTTTGCTAACACTAGTGTCGTGGATTTGGCAAAGTGATATTTGGGAGCCCTTAGGGGAACATGGTGAAAAAGGAAATATCCACTGATCAAAACAGGAAGGAAGCCTTCTGAGAAACTGCATTAGCATGTGTGAATGCAACTCACGGAGTTACTAGTTTCCATTCAGTAGTCAGTTTGCAAACACTGTTTTCCGGAGATTTGCAATTAGATACTTCTTAGTGCAATGAAGCTCCCGGTGACAAAGGAAATGTCCTCAGATGAAAACTAGAAAGAAGCTTTCCTAGAAACTTCTTGGTGATTTGTGAATTCATCTCACAGAGTTACACTTATGTTTCATGGAGCAGTCCACTAGCGCTGTCTTTGAGGAACCTGAGAAGGTCTTCTTTGGATCGTATTGAGGCCTACGCTGATAAAGGAAATATCATCAATTCAAAACTTGAAGAAAGCTGTCTGAGATTCTTCTTTCTAATCTGTGAATTCATTCCACAGAGTTACAACTTAGACCTCAGGAAGCAGTTTGCTAACACTGTTTTCGTGGAATCTGCAAAGTGATATTTGGGAGCCCATAGGGGCCCATGGTGAAAAAGGAAATATCCTCACATAATAACTAGAAAGAAGCTTTCTGAGACATTGCCTTCTGATGTGTGACTTCATCACACAGAGTTCCACCCTTTCCTTATTGGAACAGTTTGCTAACACTGTTGTCGTGGATTCTGCAAAGTGATATTTGGGAGCGAACAGGGGCCCATGGTGAAAAAGGAAATATCCTCAGATCAAAACTGGAAGGAAGCCCTCTGAGAAACTGCTTTGCTATGTGTGAATGCAACTCACAGAATTTCACGTTTCTCTTCAGTGATCAGTTTGCTAACACCGTTTTCTGGAAATCTGCAATTAGCTACTTCTTAGCGCAATGAAGTTTACGGTGACAAAGGACATATCCTCAGATGAAAAGTAGAAAGAATCTTTCTTAGAAAGTTATTGGAGCTGTGTGAATTCATTCACAGAGTTAGACTTATGTTTCATGGAGTAGTCCATTAACACTGTCTTTGAGAACCTCAGAAGGGTTTCTTTGTATCGTATTGAGGCCTATGCTGATAAGGAAATATCATCAGTGCAAAATGTGAAAGAAGCTTTGTGAGAATCTTCTTTCTGATACGTGAATTCATCTCACAGAGTTACAAATTTGACCTCAGGAAGCAGTTTGCTAACACTCTTTTCATGTAATCTGCAAAGTGAGATTTGGGAGCCCATAGGGGCCCAAGGTGAAAAAGGAAATATCCTCACCTAATAACAAGAGAGAAGCTTTCTGAGAGATTGCTTTCTGATGTGTGACTTCATCACACAGAGTTCCACACTTCCCTTCTTGGAACAGCTTGCTAACACTGTTGTCGTGCATTCTGCAAAGGGATATTTGGGAGCTCATTGAGGGCCATGTTGAAAAAGGAAATATCGTCAGATAATAACTAGAGAGAAGATTTCTGAGAGATTCCTTTCTGATCTGTGACTTCATCACCCAGAGTTCCACCCTTCCCTTCTTGGAACATTTAGCTGACACTTTTGTCGTGGATGCTGAAAAGTGATATTTCGGAGCCCATCGGGGCCCATGGTAAAAAGGGAAATATCCTAACATAATAACTAGAGAGAAGATTTCTGAGAGCTTGCTTCTGATGTGTGACTTCATCACACCGAATTCCAACCTTCCCTTCTTGGAACAGTTTGCTAACACTGTTGTTGTGGATTCTGCAAAGTGATATGTGGGAGCTCATTGAGGGCTATGGTGAAAAAGGAAATATCCTCAGATCAAAACTGGAAGGAAGCCTTCAGAGAAACTGCATTGGCACGTGTGAATGCAAACTAGAGAGTTACACGTTTCTCTTCATTGATCCGTTTGCTAACAGTTTTCTGGAAATCTGCAATTGGATACTTCTTAGCATAATGAGGATTACGGTGACAAAGGAAATATCCTCAGATGAAAACTAGAAAGAAGCGTTCCTGGAAACTGCTTGGGGATGTGGGAAATCATCTCACAGAGTTACACTTATGTTTCGTGGAGCAGTCCATTGACACTGTCTTTGAGGAAACTGAGAAGGGCTTATTTGTGTAGCATTGAGGCGTACGCTGATAAAGGAAATATCATCAGTTCAAAACCTGAAAGAAAATTTATGAGAATCTTCTTTCTGATCTGTGAATTCATCTCACACAGTTAAACCTTAGACCTCAGGAAGCAGTTTGCTTCCATTCTTTTCTTGGAATTTGTAAAGTGATATTTGGGAGCCCTTAGGGGCCCATGCTGAAAAAGGAAATTTCCTCACTTAATAATTAGAGAGAACCATTCTGAGTGATTGCTTTCAGATGTGTGACCTCATCAAACAGAGTTCCACCCTTCCCTTCTTGGAACAATTTGCTAACACTCTTGTCGAGTATTCTGCAAAGTGATATTTCGGAGCCCTTAGGGAACCATGGTGAAAAAGGAAATATCCCCACATAATAACTAGAGGGAAGCTTTCTGAGAGACTGCTTTTTGATGTGTGATTTCATCACACAGAGTTCCACACTTCCATTTTTGGAACAGTTTGCTAACACTGTTGTCGTGGATTCTGCAAAGTGATATTTGGGAGCTCATTGAGGGCTATGGTGAAAAAGGAAATATCCTCAGATCAAAACTGGAAAGAAGCCTTCTGAGAAACTGCATTGCCATGTGTGAATGCACCTCACAGAGTTACATGTTTCCCTTCAATGATCAGTTTGCTAACACAGTTTTCTGCAAATCTGCGACTGGATACTCCTTAGAGCAATGACACTTACAGTGACAAAGGAAATATCTCTAGAGGAAAACTAGAATGAAGCTTTCTTAGAATCTTCTTGGTGATGTGTGAATTCATCTCATAGAGTTACATTAATGTTTTGTGGAACAGTCCATTAACACTGTCTTTGAGGAACCTGGGAAGGGCTTCTTTGGATCGCATTGAGGCCTAAGCTGATAAAGGAAATTTCATCAGTTCAAAACGGGGAAGAAGCTTTCTGAGAAACTTCTTTCTGATCTGTCAATTCATCTCACAGTGTTACATTTTAGACCCCAGGAAGCAGTTTGCTAACACTCTTTTCGTGGAATCTGCAAAGTGATATTTGGAAGCCTACAGGGGCACATGGTGAAAAAGGAAATATCCTCACATACTAACTAGAGAGAAGCTTTCTGAGAGATTGCTTTCTGATGTGTGACTTCATCACACAGAGTTCCACCCTTCCCGTCTTGGAACCGTTTGCTAACACTGTTCTCATGGATTCTGCAAAGTGATATTTAGGAGGCCATAGGGGCCCATGGTCTAAAAGGAAATGTCCTCACATAATAACTACAGAGAAGCTTTCTGAGAGATTGCTTTCTGATGTGTGACTTCATCACACAGAGTTGCACCCTTTCCTTCATGGAACAGTTTCTAAGACTCTTGTCGTGTATTCTGCAAAGTGATATTTGGGAGCCCATAGGGGCCCATGGTGAAAAAGGAAATATCCTCACTTAATAACTAGAGAGAAGCTTTCTTGTGTGAGACCATCACACAGAGTTCCACCCTTCCATTCTTGAATAGTTTGATAAAACTTTTGTCGTGGATTCTGCAAAGTGATATTTGGGAGCACATTGAGGGCTATGGTGAGAAAGACAATATCCTCAGAACAAAAATGGAAAGAAGGCTTCTGAGAAACTGCATTGCCATGTGTGAATTCAACTCACAGAGTCACACGTTTCTCTTCAGTGATCAGTTTGCTAACAAAGTTTTCCGGAAATCTGCAAGGGGATACTAGGAAGTGAAGATTACTAAGAAATGAAGAAGTGAACCAAGGAAGATTACGGTGACAAAGGAAATATCCTCAGAGGAAAACTAGAAAGAAACTTTCTGAGAAACTTCTTGGTGATGTGTGAAGTCATCTCACAGAGTCAAACTTTTGTTTCCTGGAGCAGTCCATTAACACTGTCTTTGAGGAAGCAGAGAAGGGATTCTTTGGATGCCATTGAGGCCTACGTTGATAAAGGCAATATCGTCAGTTCATAACCTGAAAGAAGCTTTCTGAGAAACTTCTTTCTGACTGTGAATTCATCTAAAAGTGTTACACCTTAGACCTCAGGAATCAGTTTGCTAACACTCTTTTCGTGGAATCTGCAAAGTGATATTTGGGAGTCCATAGGAGCCCTTGGTGAAAAAGTAAATATCCTCAGATAATAACTAGAGAGAAGCTTTCTCAGAGATTGCTTTCTGATGTGTGACTTCATCACACACAGTTCCACACTTCCCTTCTTGGAACCGTTTGCTAACAATGTCATGGATTCTGCAAAGTGACATTTGGGAGCCCATAGGGGCCCATGGTGAAAACGGAAATATCCTCACATAATAACTAGAGAGAAGCTATCTGAGAGATTGCTTTCTGATGTGTGACTTCATTATATAGAGTTCCACCCTTCCCTTCTTGGAACAGTGTGCTAACACTGTTGTCGTGTATTCTGCAAAGTGATAGTTGGGAGCCCATAGGGGCCAATGGTGAAAAAGGAACTATCCTCAAATAATAACTAGAGAGAAGCTTTGTGAGAGATTGCTTTCTGATGTGTGACTTCATCACACAGAGTTCCACCCTTCCCTTCTAGGAAAACTTTGCTAACACTGTTGTCTTTGATACTGCAAAGTGATATTTGGGAGCTCACTGAGGGCTATGGTGAAAAAGGAAATATCCTCAGATCAAAACTGGAAAGAAGCCTTCTGAGAAACTGCGTGGCCATGGGTGAATGCAACTCACAGTGTTACATTCGTCTCTTCAGTGATCAGTTCACTAGCAGAGTTTTCTGGAAATCTACAATTAAATAGTTCTTAGAGCACTGAAGCTTATGGAGACAAAGGAAATATCCTCAGAGGAAAACAGGAAAAAAGCTTTCTTAGAACCTTCTTGGTGATATGTGAATTCATCTCACAGAGTTCCACTAATGTTTCTTGGAGTAGTCCTTTAACACTGTCTTGGAGGAAACTGCGAACGACTACTTTGGATCGCATTGAGGCCTACGCTGATAAAAGAAATATCATCAGTTTAAAACGTGAAAGAAGCTTTTTGAGAAACTTCTTTCTACTCTGTGAATTCATCTCACAGAGTTACACCTTAGACCTCAGGAAGCAGTTTGCTAACACTGTTTTCGTGGAATCGGCAAAGTGATATTTGGGAGCCCGTAGGGGCCCATGGTGATAAAGGAAATATCCTCAGATCAAAATTGGAAAGAAGCTTTCTGAGACACTGCGTTGCCATGTGTGAATGCAACTCAAAGTGTAACAGGTTTCTCTTCAGTGATCACCTTGCTAACACAGTTTTGTGGCAATCTGCAATTGGATACTTCTTTGCACAATGAAGCTTACGGTGAAAAAGGAAATATCCTCAGAGGAAAACTAGAGAGAAGCTTTCTTAGAAACTTTTTGGTGATGTGTGAATTCATCTCACAGAGTTCAACTTATGTTTCGTGGAGCAGTCCATTACCACAGTCTTTGAGGAACCCTCGAAGGGCTTTTTTGGATCGTATTGAGGCCTATGATGAAAAAGGAAATCTCATCAGTTCAAAACGTGAAAAAGGGTTTCTGAGAAAGCTTCTTTCTCATCTGTGAATTCATCTCATCGTGTTTCAACTTAGAACTCAGGGAAGTAGTTTGCTAACACTCTCTTCGTGGAATCTGCATAGAGATATTTGGGAGCCCATAGGGGCCCATGGTGAAAAAGGAAATATCCTCACACAAAAACCAGAGAGAAACTTTCTGAGAGATTGCTTTCTGATGTGTGACTTCATCACACAGAGTTCCACACTTCCCTTCTTGGAACAATTTGCTTACACTGTTGTCATGGATTCTGCAAAGGGATATTTGGTAGCTCATTGACGGCGATGGTGACAAAGGAAATATCCTCACATCAAAACTGGAAAGAAGCCTTCTGAGAAACTGCATTGCCATGTGTGAATGCAACTCACAGTGTTACACGTCTCTCTTCAGTGATCAGTTTGCTAACACAATTTTCTGGCAATCTGCAATTGGATACTTCTTAGCACAATGAAGCTTACGGTGACAAAGATAATATCCTCAGAGGAAAATTAGAGAGAAGCTTTCAAAGAGACTTCTTGGTGATGGGTGAATTCATCTCTCAGAGTTACCCTTATGTATCGTGGAGCAGTCCCTTAGCACTGTCCTGGAGGAACCTGAGAAGGGCTTCTTGGATCGTATTGTGGCCTACGCAAATAAAGGAAATATCATCAGTTCAAAACGTGAAAGAAGCTTTCTGAGGAACTTCTTTCTCATCTGTGAATTCATCTCACCGAGTTACAACTTAGACCTCAGGAAGCAGTTTGCGAACACTCTTTTCGTGGAATATGCAAAGTGATATTTGGCAGTCCAAAGGGCCCATGGTGCAAAGGAAACATACTCACATAATAACTAGAGAGAAGCTTTATGAGAGATTGCTTTCTGATGTGTGACTTCATCACACAGAGTTCCACGCTTCCCTTCATGGAACACTTTGCTAACACTGTTGTCGTAGATTCTGCAAAGTGATATTTGGGAGCCCAAAGGGGCCCGTGGTGAAAAAGAAAATATCATCACATAATACCTAGAGAGAAGCTTTCCGAGAGATTGCTTTTTGATGTGTGAATTCATCACACTGAGTTGCAACCTTTACTTCTTGGAACAGTTTGCTTACACTGTTGTTGTGGATTCTGCAAAGTGTTATGTGGTAGCTCATTGAGGGCAATGGTAAAAAAGGAAACATCCTCAGATCAAAACTGGAAAAAAGCCTTCTGAGAAACTGCATTGCCATGTGTGAATGCAACACACACAGTTACACGTTTCTCTTCAGTGATCAGTTTGCTAACACAATGTTCTGGAAATCTGCAACTGGATACTTCTTAGTGCAATGAAGCTTACGGTGACAAAGGAAATATCCTCAGATGAAAACAAGAAAGAAGCTTTCTTAGAAACTTCTTGGTGATGTGTGAATTCATCTCACAGAGTTACACTTATGTTTTGTGGAGCAGTCCATTAACACTGTCTTTGAGGAATCTGAGAAGGGCTTCTTTGGATCGTATTGAGGCCTAAGGTCATGAAGGAAATATCATCAGTTCAAAACGTGAAGGAAGCTTTCTGAGAAACATCTTTCTGGTCTGTGAATTCATCTCACAGAGTTACAACTTAGACCTCAGGAAGCAGTTTGCTAACACTCTTTTGGTCGAATATGCAAAGTGATATTTGGGCGCCCATAGGGGCCCATGTTGAAAAAGGAAATATCGTCAGATAATAACTAGAGAGAAGCTTTCTGAGAGATTGCTTTCTGATGTGTGACTTCATCACACAGGTTGCCACCCTTCCCTTCTTGGAACAGTTTGCTAACACTGTTGTCGTGTATTCTGCAAAGTGATATTTGGGAGCCCATAGGTGCCCTTGGTGAAAAAGGAATTATCCTCACATAATAACTAGAGAGAAGCTTTCTGAGAGATTGCTTTCTGAAGTGTGACTTCCTCTCACAGAGTTACACCATTCCCTTCTTGGAACAGTTTGCTAACACTGTTGTCGTGGATTCTGCAAAGTGATATTTAGGAGCCCATAGGGGCCCATGGCGAAAAAGGAAATATCCTCACTTAATAACGAGAGAGAAGCTTTCTGAGTGATTGCTTTTTGATGTGTGACTTCATCACACAGAGTTCCACCCTTCCCTTCTTGGAACAGTTTGCTCACACTGTTATCGTGGATTCTGCAAAGTGATATTTGGGAGCTCATTGAGGGCTATGGTGAAAAAGGAAATATCCTCAGATCAAAACTGGAAAGAAGCCTTCTGAGAAACTGCATTGCCATGTGCGAATGCAACCCACAGAGCTACACATTTCTCTTCAGTGATCAGTTTGCTAACACAGTTTTACAGAAACCTGCAATGGGATACTTCTCAGTGCAATGAAGCTTAGGGTAAAAAGGAAATATCCTCAAATGAAAACTAGAAAGAGGCTTTCTTAAAAACTCCTTGGCGATGTGTGAATTCATGTCACAGCGTTACACTTTTGTTTCGTGGAGCAGTCCATTCACACTGTCTTTGAGGAACCTGAGAAGGGTTCTTTGGATTGTATTGAAGCCTATGCTGATAAAGGAAATATCATCAGTTCAAAACGTGAAATAAGCTTTCTGAGAAACTTCTTTCTGATCTGTGAATTCACCTCACAGAGTTACAACTTACACCTCAGGAAGCAGTTTGCTGTCACTCTTTTCGTGGAATGTGCAAAGTAATATTTGGGAGCGCATAGGGACCCATGGTGAAAAAGGAAATATCCTCAGATAATAACTAGAGAGAAGCTTTCTGAGAGATTGCTTTCTGATGGGTGACTTCATCACACCGAGTTCCACACTTCCCTTCTTGGAACAGTTTGCTAACCCTGTTGTCGTGGATATTGCAAAGTGATATTTGGGAGCCAATAGGGGCCCATTGTGAAAAAGGAAATATCCTCACATAATAACTCGTGAGAAGCTTTCCTTGAGATTGCTTTCTGAAGTGTGACTTCCTCTCACAGAATTCCACCATTGCCTTCTTTGAACACTTTCCTAACACTGTTATCGTGGATTCTGCAAAGTGATATCTGCGAGCTCATTGAGGGCTATGGTGAAAATGGAAATATCCTAAGATCAAAACCGGAAAGAAGCCTTCTGAGAAAATGCAATGCCATGTGTGAATGCAACTCACACAGTTACACGTTTCCTTTCAGTTATCAGTTTGCTATCACAGTTTTCTGCAAATCTGCAATTAGATACTTCTTATCGCAAGGAAGCTTACGGTTACAAAGGAAATACACAAAGATGAAAACAAGAAAGAAGCTTTCCTAGAAACTTGTTGGTGATGTGTGAATTCATCTCACAGAGTTAAACTTACGTTTTGTGGAGGAGTCCATTAACACTGTCTTTGAGGAACCTGAGAAGGGCTTTTTGGTTCGTATTCAGGACTACGCTGATAAAGGAAATATCATCAGTTCAAAACGTGAAAGAAGCTTTCTGAGAAACTTCCTTCTGGTCTGTGAATTCATCTCAGAGAGTTACACCTTAGACCTCTGGAAGCAGTTTCCTAACACTCTTTTCGTGGAATCTGCAAATTGATATTTGCGAGTCCATACGGGCTCAAGGTAAAAAACGAAATTTCCCCAGATAATAACTAGAGAGAAGCTTTCTGAGAGACTACTTTCTGAAGTGTGACTTCATCACACAAAGTTCCACCCTTCCTTTCTTGGAACAGTTTGCTCACACGGTTGTCGTGGATTCTGCCAAGTGATATTTCGGAGCTCATTGAGGGCTACGGTGAAAAAGAAAAAATCCTCATATACGAACGAGAGAGAAGCTTTCTGGGAGATTACTTTCTGCTGTGTGACTTCATCACACAGAGTTCCACCGTACCCTAATTGGAAAAGTTTGCTAACACTGTTGTCGTCAATTCTGCAAAGTGGTATTTGGGAGCTCATTGAGGGCTATGGTGAAAAAGGAAATATCCTCAGATAATAATTACAGAGAAGCTTTCTGAGAGATTGCTTTCTGATGTGTGACTTCATCACACAGAGTTCCACCCTTCCCTTCTTGGAACAGTTTGCTAACACTGTTGTCGCAGATTGTGCAAAGTGATATTTGGGAGCTCATTGAGGGTTATGGTGAAAAAGGAAATATCCTCAGATCAAAACTGGAAAGAAGCCTTTGGAGAAACTGCATTGCCCTGTGTGAATGCAACTCACAGAGTTACACGTTTCTCTTCAGTGATCAGATTGCTAACACAGTTTTCTGGAAATCTGCAATGGGATACTTCTTAGTGCAATGAACCTCACGGTGACAAAGGAAATATCCTCAGATGAAAACTAGAAAGAAGCTTTCTTAGAAACATCTTGGTGATATGTGAATTCATCTCACAGAGTTATACTTATGTTTCGTGGTGCAGTCCATTAACACTGTCTTTGAGGAACCTGAGAAGGGCTTCTATGCATCGTATTGAGGACTACGCTGATAAAGGAAATATCATCAGTTCAAAACGTGAAAGAAGCTTTCTGAGAAACTTCTTTGTGATCTGTCAATTCATCTCACAGAGTTAAACCTTAGACCTCAGTAAGCAGTTTGCTAACACGCTTTTCGTGGAATCTGCAAAGTGATATTTGGAAGCCCATAGGGGCCAATGGTGAAAAAGGAAATATCCTCCCATAGTAACTAGAGAGAACTTTCTGAGAGATTGCTTTCTGATGTGTGACTTCATCACACGGAGTTCCACCCTTCCCTTCTTGGAACAGATTTCTAACACTGTGGTCGTGGATTCTGCAAAGTGGTATTTGGGAGCCCATAGGGGCCTATGGTTAAAAAGGAAATATCCTCAGATAATAACTAGAGAGAAGCATTCTGAGAGATTGCTTTCTGATGTGTGACTTCATGACACAGAGTTCCACCCTTCCCTTCTTGGAACAGTTTGCTAACACTGTTGTCGGGGATTCTGCAAAGTGATATTTCGGAGCCCATTGGGGCCCATGGTGAAAAAGGAAATATCCTCACATAATAACTAGAGAGAAGGTTTCTGAGAGATTCCTTTCTGATGTGTGACTTCATCACACATAGTTCCCCCCTTCTCTTTTTAGAACAGTTTGCTAAGACTGTTGTCGTTGATTCTGCAAAGTGATATTTGGGAGCTCATTGAGGGCTATGGTGAGAAAGGAAATATCCTCAGATCAAAACTGGAAAGAAGCCTTCTGAGAAACTGCATTGCCATGTGTGAATGCAACCCACAGAGTTACACGTTTCTCTTCAGTGATCAGTGTGCTAACTAAGTTTTTTGGAAATCTGCAATGGGATACTTCTTCGCTCAATGAAGCTTACGGTGACAAGGGAAATATCCTCCGAGGAAAGCTAGAAAGAAGCTTTCTTAGAAACTTCTTGGTGATGTGAGAATTCATCTCACAGAGTTACAATTATGTTTTGTGCAGCAGTCCATTAACACTCTTTTTGAGGAACCTGAGAAGGGTTTCTTTGGATCGCATTGAGGCATGCGCTGATAAAGGAAATATCATCAGTTCAAAACGTGAAAGAAGCTTTCTGAGCAACTTCTTTCTGATCTGTCGATTCGTCTAAAAGAGTTACACCTTAGACCTTAGGAATCAGTTCGCTAACATTGTTTTCGTGGAATGTTCAAAGTGATGTTTGGGAGTACATAGTAGGCCATGGTGAATAAGGAATTATCCCCAGATAATATCTAGAGAGAAGCTTTCTGAGAGATTACTTTTTGATGTGTGACTTCATCACAAATAGTTCCACCCTTCCCTTCTTTGAACAGTTTGCTCACACTGTTGTCGACAATTCTGCAACGTGATATTTGGGAGCTCATAGGGGCCCATGGTGAAAAACGAAATATCCTCAGATAATTACTAGAGAGAAGCTTTCTGAGAGACTACTTTCCAATGTGTGACTTCATCACACCGAGGTCCACACTTCCCTACTTGGAACAGTGTTTTAACACTTTTGTCCTGGATTGTGCCAAGTGATATTTGGGACCTCATTGAGGGCTATGGTGAAAAAGGAAATCTCCTCAGATAGTAACTAGAGAGAAGCTTTCTGAGAGATTGCTTTCTGATGTGTGACTTCATCACCCAGAGTTTCTCTCTTCGCTTCTTAGAACAGTTTGCTAACGCTGTTGTCGTGGATTCTACAAAGTGATATTTGGGAGCCCATAGGGGACCATGGTGAATAAGGAAACATCCCCACATAATAACTAGAGAGAAACTCCCTGAGAGATTGCTTTCTGCTGTGTGACTTCATCACACAGATTTCGAACCTTCCCTTCTTCGAACAGTTTGCTAACACTGTTGTCGTGGATTCTGCAATGTGATATGTGGGAGCTCTTTGTGGGCTATGGTGAAAAAGGAAATATCCTCAGATCAAATTTGGAAAGAAGCCTTCTGAGAAACTGCAATGCCATGTGTGAATGCAACGCACAGAATTACACGTTTCTCTTCAGTGATCAGTTTGCTAACACAGTTTTCTGGAAATCTGCAATGGGATACTTCTTAGCGCAATGAAGCTTACGGTGACAAAGGAAATATATTCAGATGAAAACTAGAAAACTAGCTTTCTTAGAAACTTCTTGGGGATGTGAGAATTCATCTCACAGTGTTACACTTATGTTTCGTGGACCAGTCCATTAACACTGTCTTTGAGGAACCTGAGAAGGGCTTCCTTCGATCGTATTGAGGCCTATGCTGATAAATGAAATATCATCATTTCAAAACGTGAAAAAATCGTTCTGAGAAACGTCTTTCTGATCTGCGAATTCGTCTCACAGGGTTACAACTTAGACTTCAGGAAGCAGTTTGCTAACACTCTTTTCGTGGAATCTCCAAAGTGATATTTGGGAGCCCATTGGGGCCCATGGTGAAAAAGGAAATGTCCTCGGATAATAAGGAGAGAGAAGCTTTCTGAGAGATTGCTTTCTGATGTGTGACTTCATCATACAGTGTTCCACCCTTCCCTTCTTGGAACAGTTTGCTAACACTGTTGTCGTGGATTCTGCAAAGTGATATTAGGGAGCCCATAGGGGCCCATGGTGAAAAAGGAAATATCCTCACATATAATTAGAGAGAAGCTTTCTGAGAGACTGCTTTCTGATCTGTGACTTCATCACACAGAGTTCCACCCTTCCTTTCTTGGAACAGTTTGCTAACACTGCTGTCGTGCATTCTGCAAAGTGATATTTGGGAGCTCATTGAGGGCTATGGTGAAAAAGTAAATATCCTCGGGTCAAAACTGGAAAGAAGCCTTCTGAGAAACTGCATTGCCATGTGTGAATACAACTCACAGATTTCCACGTTTCTCTTCAGTGATCAGTTTGCTAACAGTTTTCTGGAAATCTGCAATGGGATACTTCGTAGCGCAATGAAGCTTTTGGTTACAAAGGAAATATCCTCAGATGAAAAGTAGAAAAAAGCTTTCTTAGAAATTTCTTGGTGATGTGTGAATTCATCTCACAGAGTTTCAATTATGTTTCGTGGAGCAGTCCATTAACAATGTCTTTGAGGAAACTGAGAAGGGCTTAGTTGGATCGCATTGAGGCCTACGCTGATAAAGGAAATATCATCAGTTCAAAATGTAAAAGAAGCTTTCTGAGAAACTTCTTTCTGATCTCTGAATTCATCTCACAGTGTTACAACTTAGAACTCAGGAGGCGGGGGGCGGAGCAAGATGGCCGAATAGGAACAGCTCCAGTCTCCAACTCCCAGCGTGAGCGACACAGAAGACCGGTGATTTCTGCATTTTCAACTGAGGTACTGGGGTCACCTCACTAGGGAGTGCCGGACAATCGGTGCTGGTCAGCTGCTGCAGCCTGACCAGCGAGAGCTGAAGCAGGGCGAGGCATCGCCTCACCTGGAAGCGCAAGGGGGAAGGGGATCCGTTTTCCTAGCCAGGGGAACTGAGACACACAACACCTGGAAAATCGGGTAACTCCCACCCCAATACTGCGCTGTAAGCATACAGGCACACCAGGAGAATATATCCCACACCTGGCCGGGAGGGTCCCACGCCCACGAAGCCTCCCTCACTGCTAACACAGCAGTCTGCCGCGATCTGTCCGCAAGGCAGCAGCGAGGCTTGGGAAGGTGCGCCCGCCATTGCTGAGGCTTAAGTAGGTAAACAAAGCCGCTGGGAAGCTCGAACTGGGTGGAGCTCACAGCAGCTCAAGGAAGCCTGCCTGTCTCTGTAGTCTCCACCTCTGGGGAAAGCGTACAGCTGAAGACCAACAGGGGAAGTAGCGGGAGCCGGTACAGACGCAAACGACTCTCTCTGACAGCTTTGGGGAGAGCCGTGGATCTCCCAACGTGGAGGTTGAGATTCTGAGAACGGACAGACTGCCTGCTCAGGTGTGTCCCTGACCCCTGAGTAGCCTAGCTGGGAGAAATCCCCCACTAGGGGCAGTCTGACACCCCACACCTCACAGAGTGGAGTACACCCCTGAGAGGAAACTTCCAAAGGAAGAATCAGACAGGTACACTCGCTGTTCAGCAATATTCTATCTTCGGCAACCTCTGCTGCTGATACCCAGGCAAACAGGGTCTGGAGTGGACCTCAAGCAATCTCCAATAGACCAACAGACAGTCCTTCTGACTGTCAGAAGGAAAACTATCAAACAGGAAGGACACCTATACCAAAACCCCATCAGTACGTCACCACCATCAAAGACCAGAGACAGATAAAACCACAAAGATGGGGAAAAAGCAGGGCAGAAAAGCTGGAAATTCAAAAAATAAGAGCACATCTCCCGCTGCAAAGGAGCGCAGCCCATCGCCAGCAACGGAACAAAGCTGGTCAGAGAATGACTTGGACGAGAGGAGAGAAGAAGGCTTCAGTCCATCAAACTTCTCAGAGCTAAAGGAGGAATTACGTACCCAGCGCAAAGAAACTAAAAATCTTGAAAAAAGAGTGGAAGAATTGACAGCTAGACTAATTAATGCAGAGAAGATCATAAACGAAATGACAGAGATGAAAACCATGACACGAGAAATACGTGACAAATGCACAAGCTTCAGTAACCGACTCGATCAACTGGAAGAGAGTATCAGCGATTGAAGATCAAATGAATGAAATGAAGCGAGAAGAGAAACCAAAAGAAAAAAGAAGAAAAAGAAATGAGCAAAGCCTGCAAGAAGTATGGGATTATGTAAAAAGACCAAATCTACGCCTGATTGGGGTGCCTGAAAGTGAGGGGAGAAAATGGAACCAAGTTGGAAAACACTCTTCAGGAAATCATCCAGGAGAACTTCCCCAACCTAGTAGGGCAGGACAACATTCAAATTCAGGAAATACAGAGAACGCCACAAAGATACTCCTCCAGACGAGCAACTCCAAGACACATAATTGCCAGATTCACCAAAGTTGAAATGAAGGAAAAAATCTTAAGTGCAGCCAGAGAGAAAGGTCGGGTTACACACAAAGGGAAGCCCATCAGACTAACAGCAGATCTCTCGGCAGAAACTCTACAAGCCAGAAGAGAGTGGGGGCCAATATTCAACGTTCTTAAAGAAAAGCATTTTAAACCCAGAATTTCATATCCAGCCAAACTAAGTTTTATAAGTGAAGGAGAAATAAAATCCTTTACAGATAAGCAAAAGCTTAGAGATTTTGTCACCACCAGGCCTGCCTTACAAGAGACCCTGAAGAAAGCCCTAAACATGGAAAGGAACAACCGGTACCAGCCATTGCAAAAACATGCCAAAAGGTAAAGACCATCGAGGCTAGGAAGAAACTGCATCAACTAACGAGCAAAATAACCAGTTAATATCATAATGGCAGGATCAAGTTCACACATAACAATATTAACCTTAAATGTTAATGGACTAAATGCTCCAATTAAAAGACACAGACTGGCAAACTGGATAAAGAGTCAAGACCCATCAGTCTGCTGTATTCAGGAGACCCATCTCACATGCAGAGACATACATAGGCTCAAAATAAAGGGATGGAGGAAGATCTACCAAGCAAATGCAGAACAAAAAAAAGCAGGGGTTGCAATCCTAGTCTCTGATAAAACAGACTTTAAACCATCAAAGATCCAAAGAGACAAAGAAGGCCATTAAATAATGGTAAAGGGATCAATTCAACAGGAAGAGCTAACTCTCCTAAATATATATGCACCCAATACAGGAGCACCCAGATTCATAAAGCAAGTCCTTAGAGACTTACAAAGAGACTTAGACTCCCATACAATAATAATGGGAGACTTCAACACTCCGCTGTCAACATTAGACAGATCAACGAGACAGAAAGTTAACAAGGATATCCAGGAATTGAACTCATCTCTGCACCAAGCGGACCTAATAGACATCTATAGAACTCTCCACCCCAAATCAACAGATTATACATTCTTCTCAGCACCACATCGCCCTTATTCCAAAATTGACCACATAATTGGAAGTAAAGCACTCCTCAGCAAATGTAAAAGAACAGAAATTATAACAAACTGTCTCTCAGACCACAGTGCAATCAAACTAGAACTCAGGACTAAGAAATTCAACAAAACCGCTCAACTACATGGAAACTGAACAACCTGCTCCTGAATGACTACTGGGTACATAACGAAATGAAAGCGGAAATAAAGATGTTCTTTGAAACCAATGAGAACAAAGATACAACATACCAGAATCTCTGGGACACATTTAAAGCAGTGTGTAGAGGGAAATTTATAGCACTAAATGCCCACAAGAGAAAGCAGGAAAGATCTAAAATTGACACTCTAACATCACAATTAAAAGAACTAGAGAGGCAAGAGCAAACACATTCAAAAGCTAGCAGAAGGCAAGAAATAACTCAGATCAGAGCCGAACTGAAGGAGATAGAGACACAAAAAACCCTCCAAAAAATCAATGAATCCAGGAGTTGGTTTTTTGAAAAGATCAACAAAATTGACAGACCACTAGCAAGGCTAATAAAGAAGAAAAGAGAGAGGAATCAAATAGATGCAATAAAAAATGATAAAGGGGATATCACCACTGACCCCACAGAAATACAAACTACCATCAGAGAATACTATAAACACCTCTACGCAAATCAACTAGAAAATCTAGAAGAAATGGATAATTTCCTTGACACTTACACTCTTCCAAGACTAAACCAGGAAGAAGTTGAATCCCTGAATAGACCAATAGCAGGCTCTGAAATTGAGGCAACAATTAATAGCCTACCCACCAAAAAAAGTCCAGGACCAGATGGATTCACAGCTGAATTCTACCAGAGGTACAAGGAGGAGCTGGTACCATTCCTTCTGAAACTATTCCAATCAATAGAAAAAGAGGGAATCCTCCCTAACTCATTTTATGAGGCCAACATCATCCTGATACCAAAGCCTGGCAGAGACACAACAAAAAAAGAGAATTTTAGACCAATATCCCTGATGACCATTGATGCAAAAATTCTCAATAAAATACTGGCAAAGCGGATTCAGCAGCACATCAAAAAGCTTATCCACCATGATCAAGTGGGCTTCATCCCTGGGATGCAAGGCTGGTTCAACATTCGCAAATCAATAAATGTCATCCAGCATATAAACAGAACCAAAGACAAGAACCACATGATTGTCTCAATAGATGCAGAAAAGGCTTTTGACAAAATTCAACAGCCCTTCATGCTAAAAACGCTCAATAAATTCGGTATTGATGGAACGTACCTCAAAATAATAAGAGCTATTTATGACAAACCCACAGCTAATATCATACTGAATGGGCAAAAACTGGAAAAATTCCCTTTGAAAACTGGCACAAGACAGGGATGCCCTCTCTCACCACTCCTATTCAACATAGTGTTGGATGTTCTGGCTAGGGCAATCAGGCAAGAGAAAGAAATCAAGGGTATCCAGTTAGGAAAAGAAGAAGAAAATTGTCCCTGTTTGCAGATGACATGATTGTATATTTAGAAAACCCCATCGTCTCAGCCCAAAATCTCCTTAAGCTGATAAGCAACTTCAGCAAAGTCTCAGGATACAAAATTAATGTGCAAAAATCACAAGCATTCTTATACACCAGTAACAGACAAGCAGAGAGCCAAATCAGGAATGAACTTCCATTCACAATTGCTTCAAAGAGAATAAAATACCTAGGAATCCAGCTTACAAGGGATGTAAAGGACCTCTTCAAGGAGAACTACAAACCACTGCTCAGTGAAATAAAAGAGGACACAAACAAATGGAAGAACATACCATGCTCATGGATAGGAAGAATCAATATCGTGAAAATGGCCATACTCCCCAAGGTTATTTATAGATTCAATGCCATCCCCATCAAGCTACCAATGACTTTCTTCACAGAATTGGAAAAAACTGCTTTAAAGGTCATATGGAACCAAAAAAGAGCCCGCATTGCCAAGACAATCCTAAGTCAAAAGGACCAAGCTGGAGGCGTCACGCTACCTGACTTCAAACTATACTACAAGGCTACAGTAACCAAAACAGCATGGTACTGGTACCAAAACAGAGCTATAGACCAATGGAACAGACCAGAGTCCTCAGAAATAATACCGCACATCTACAGCCATCTCATCTTTGACAAACCTGAGAGAAACAAGAAATGGGGAAAGGATTCCCTATTTAATAAATGGTGTTGGGAAAATTGGCTAGCCATAAGTAGAAAGCTGAAACTGGATCCTTTCCTTACCCCTTATACGAAGATTAATTCAAGATGGATTAGAGACTTAAATGTTAGACCTAATACCATAAAAACCCTAGAAGAAAATCTAGGTAGTACCATTCAGGACATAGGCATGGGCAAGGACTTCATGTCTAAAACACCAAAAGCAACGGCAGCAAAAGCAAAAATTGACAAATGGGATCTAATTAAACTAAAGAGCTTTTGCACAGCAAAAGAAACTACCATCAGAGTGAACAGGCAACCTACAGAATGGGAGAAAATTTTTGCAACCTGCTCATCTGACAAAGGGCTAATATCCAGAATCTACAAAGAACTCAAACAAATATACGAGAAAAATAAAAACAACCCCATCAAAAAGTGGGGAAAGGATATGAACAGACATTTCTCAAAAGAAGATATTCATACAGCCAACAGACACATGAAAAAATGCTCATCGTCACTGGCCATCAGAGAAATGCAAATCAAAACCACAATGAGATACCATCTCACACCAGTTAGAATGGCAATCATTAAGAAGTCAGGAAACAACAGGTGTTGGAGAGGATGTGGAGAAATAGGAACACTTTTACACTGTTGGTGGGATTGTAAACTAGTTCAACCATTATGGAAAACAGTATGGCAATTCCTCAAGGATCTAGAACTAGATGTACCATATGACCCAGCCATCCCACTACTGGGTATATACCCAAAGGATTATAAATCATTCTACTACAAAGACACATGTACACGTATGTTTATTGCGGCACTATTCACAATAGCAAAGACTTGGAATCAACCCAAATGTCCATCGGTGACAGACTGGATTAAGAAGATGTGGCACATAGACACCATGGAATACTATGCAGCCATAAAAAAGGATGAGTTTGCGTCCTTTGTAGGGACATGGATGCAGCTGGAAACCATCATTCTTAGCAAACTATCACAAGAACGGAAAACCAAACACCGCATGTTCTCAATCATAGGTGGGAACTGAACAATGAGATCACTTGGACTCGGGAAGGGGAACATCACGCACTGGGGCCTATAATGGGGATGGGGGAGGGGGGAGGAGGGAGGGATTGCATTGGGGAGTTATACATGATATAAATGATGAATTGATGGGTGCTGACGAGTTGATGGGTGCAGCACACCAACATGGCACAAGTATACATATGTAACAAACCTGCACGTTATGCACATGTACCCTAGAACTTAAAGTATAATTTAAAAAAAAAAAAAAAAAAAAAAAAGAACTCAGGGGGCAATTTGGAAAAAAAAAAAAGAAAAAAAAAAAAGAAAAAAAAAAAGTGGAAAGAAGCCTTCTTAGAAACTGCATTGCCATGTGTGAATGCAACTCACAATGTTACACGTTATCCTTCAGTGATCAGTTTCTTAACACAGTTTTCTGGAAATCTGCAATGTAATACTTCTTAGCGCAATGAAGCTTCGATGACAAAGGAAATATCCTCAGATGAAAACTAGAAAGAAGGTTTCTTAGAAACTTCTTGGTGATGTTTGAATTCATCTCACAGAGTTACACTTATGTTTCGTGGAGAAGTCCATTAACACTGTCTTTGAGGAACCTGAGAAGGGCTTCTTTGGATCTCATTGAGTCCTACGCTGATAAAGGAAATATCTTCAGTTCAAAACATGAACCAAGCTTTCTGGGAAACTTCTTTCTGACCTGTGAATTCATCTCACAGAGTTACACCTTAGACCTCAGGAGGCAGTTTGATAACACTCTTTTCGTGGAATCTGCAAAGTGATATTTGGGAGCCCTTGGGGCCATGTTGAGAAAGGAAACATCCTCACATAATAACTAGAGAGAAGCTTTCTGAGAGATTGCTTTCTGATGTGTGACTTCATCACACAGAGTTCCACCTTTCCCTTCTTGGAACAGTTTGCTAACACTGTTGTCATGGATTCTGAAAAGTGATATTTGGGAGCTCATTGAGGGCTATGGTGAAAAAGGAAATATCCTCAGATCAAAACTTTAAAGAAGCCTTCTGAGAAACTACATTCCCATGTGTGAATGCAACTCATAGAGTTACACGTTTCTCTTCAGTGATCAGTTTGCTAACACAGTTTTCTGGAAATCTGCAATCGGATACTTATTGAGCTCTGAAGCTTACGGTAACAAAGGAGTTATCCTCAGATAAAAACTAGAAAGAAGCTTTCTTAGAAACTTCTTGGTGATGTGTGAATTCATCTCACAGAGTTACACAAATGTTTCGTGGAGCAGTCCATGAACACTGTCTTTGAGGTCCCTGAGAAGGGCTTCTTTGGATCGCTTTGAGGCCTATGCTGATAAAGGAAATATCATCAGTTCAAAACGTGAAAGAAGCTGTCTGAGAAACTTCTTTCTGATCTGTGAATTCATCTCACAGTTAGCAGTTTACTAACATTCTTTTCATGGAATCTGCAAAGTGATATTTGGGAACACCAAGGGGCCCATGGTGAAAAAGGAAATATCCTTAGATAATAATTAGAGGGAAGCTTTCTGAGAGATTGCTTTCTGATGTGTGACTTCATCACACAGAGTTCCACCCTTCCCTTCTTGGAACAGTTTGCTGACACTGTTGTCGTGGATTCTGCAAAGTGATATTTGGGAGCTCATTGAGGGCTATGGTGAAAAAGGAAATATCCTCAGATGAAAACTGGAAGGAAGCCTTTTGAGAAACTGCGTTGCCATGTGTGAATGCAACTCACAGATTCAAACTTTCTCTTCAGTAATCAGTTTGCTAAAAAAGTTTTCTGGAAATCTGCAATGAGATACATCTTAGCGCAATGAAGCTCATGGTGACAAAAGAAATGTCGACAGATGGAAACTAGAGAGAAGCTTTCCAAGGAACTTCTTGGTGATGTGTGAATTCATCTCACAGAGTTACATTTATGTTTCGTGGAGCAGTCCATTATCACTATCTTTGAGGAACCTGAGAAGGGCTTCCTTCGATCGTATTGAGGGCTACGCTGATAAAGGAAATATCATCCATTCAAAACTTGAAAAAAGCTGTCTGAGATTCTTCTTTCTGATCTGTGAATTCATCCCACAGAGTTACAACTTAGACCCCAGGAAGCAGTTTGCTAACACTGTTTTCGTGGATTCTGCAAAGTGATATTTGGGAGCCCATAGGGGCCCATGGTGAAAAAGGAAATAACCTCACATAATCATTAGAAGGAAGCTTTCTGAGAGATTGATTTCTGATGTGTGACTTCATCACACAGAGTTCCACCCTTCCCTTCTTGGAACAGTTTGCTAACACTGTTGTCGAGGATTCTGCAAAGTGATATTTGGGAGCTCATTGAGGGCTACCTTGAAAAAGGAAATACCCTCAGATCAACACTGGAAAGAAGCCTTCTGAGAAACTGCACTGCCATGTGTGAATGCAAATCACAGAGTTACACGTTTCTCTTCAGTTATCAGTTTGCTAACACAGTTTCTGGAAATCTGCAATTAAATACTTCTGAGCCCAATGAAGTTTATGGTGACAAAGGAAATATCCTCAGATGAAAAGTTGAAGGAAGCTTTGTTTTGAAACTTCTTGGTGATGTGTGAATTAGTCTCACAGAGTTACACTTATGCTTCGTGGAGCAGTCCATTACTACTGTCTTTGAGGAACCTGAGAAGGGCTACTTTGGACTGCAATGAGTCCTATGCTCATAAAGGAAATATGATCAGTTCAAAACGTGAAAGAAGCTTTCTGAGAAACTTCTTTCTGATCTGTGCATTCATCTCACAGAGATACAACTTGGACTTCAGGAAGCAGCTTGCTAACACTATTTTCGTGATATCTGCAGAGTGGTATTTGGGAGCCCATAGGGGCCCATTGTGAAAAGGAAATATCCTCACATAATAACTAGACAGATGCTTTCTGAGAGATTGCTTTCTGATGTGTGACTTCATTACCCAGAGATCCACCCTTCCCTTCTTGGAACAGTTTGCCAACACTCTTTTCGTGGATTCTGCAAAGTGATTTTTGGGAGCTCATTGAGGGCTATGGTGAAAAAGGATATATCCTCAGATCAAAACTGGAAAGAAGCCTTCTGAGAAACTGCATTGCCATGTGTGAATGCAAATCACAGAGTTACACATTTCTCTTCAGTGATCAGTTTGCTAACACAGTTTTCTGGAAATCTGCAATGGGATACTTCTTACTGCAATGAAGGTTACGGTGACAAAGGAAATATCCTCAGAGGAAAACTAGAAAGAAACATTTTTAGAAACTTCTTGGTTTTTGGCTTTTGCTGCCGTTGCTTTTCGTCTTTTAGACATGAAGTCCTTGCCCATGCCTATGTCCTGAATGGTACTACCTAGATTTTCTTCTAGGGTTTTTATGGTATTAGGTCTAACATTTAAGTCTCTAATCCATCTTGAATTAATCTTCGTATAAGGAGTAAGGAAAGGATCCAGTTTCAGCTTTCTACTTATGGCTTGCCAATTTTCCCAACACCATTTATTAAATAGGGAATCCTTTCCCCATTTCTTGTTTCTCTCAGGTTTGTCAAAAATCAGATGGCTGTAGATGTGTGGTATTATTTCTGAGGACTCTGTTCTGTTCCATTGGTCTATAGCTCTGTTTTGGTACCAGTACCATGCTCTTTAGGTTACTGTAGCCTTGTAGTATAGTTTGAAGTCAGGTAGCGTGACGCCTCCAGCTTGGTCCTTTTGCCTTAGGATTGTCTTGGCAATGCGGGCTCTTTTTTGGTTCCATATGAACTTTAAAGCAGTTTTTTCCAATTCTGTGAAGAAACTCTTTGGTAGCTTGATGGGGATGGCATTGAATCTATAAATAACCTTGGGCAGTATGGCCATTTTCACGATATTGAGTCTTCCTATGCATGAGCATGGTATGTTCTTCCATTTGATTGTGTCCTCTTGATTTTACTGAGCAGTGGTTTGTAGTTCTCCTTGAAGAGGTCCTTTACATCCCTTGTAAGTTGGATTCCTAGGTATTTTATTCTATTTGAAGCAATTGTGAATGGAAGTTACAAAACTGCAAAGAATCCTTCCCAGAGACTGCATTGCCAGGTGTGAATGCAACTCACAGAGTTACACGTTCGCCTTCAGTGATCTGTGTGCTAACACAGTTTTCTGGAAATCTGCAGTTGGATACTTCTTAGCGCTATGAAGCCTATGGTGAAAAGGAAATATCCTCAGATGAAATCAGGAAGGAAGCCTTCTGAGAAACTGCATTGCCATGTGTGAATGCAAGTCACAGAGTTACACGTTTCTCTTCAGTGATAAGTTTGCTAACACAGGTTCCTGGAAATCTGCAATTTGATACTTCTTAGTGAAATGAAGCTTACGGTGACAAAAGAAATACCCTCAGATGAAAACTAGAAAGAATCTTTCTTAGTTCTTGGTGATGTGTGAATTCATCTCACAGAGTTACACTTATGTTTCATGTAGCAGTCCATTAACACTGTCTTTGAGGAACCTGAGATGCGCTTTTATGGATCTTATTGAAGCCTAGCCTGATAAAGGAAATATCATCACTTCAAAACGTGGAAGAAGCTTTCTGAGAGACTTCTTTCTGATCTGTGAATTCATCTGACAAATTTACACCTTAGACCTCAGGAAGCAGTTTGCTAATACTCTTTTCGTGGAAACTGCAAAGTGATATTTGGGAGCCCAAAGGGGCCCACGGTGAAAAGGGATATATCCTCACATAATAAGTAGGGCGAAGGTTTCTGAGAGATTGCTTTCTGATGTGTGACTTCATCGCACAGAGTTGCACCCTTCCCTTCTTCAAACAGTTTGCTAACACTGTTGTCGTGCATTCTGCAAAGTGATAGTTGGGAACCCTTAGGGGCCCATGGTGAAAAAGGAAATTTCCTCACTGAATAATAAGAGGGAATCATTCTGAGAGATTTCTTTCTGATGTGTGACGTCATCACACAGAGTTCCACCCTTCCTTCTTGGAACAATTTGCTAACACTTTTGTCGAGTATTCTGCAAAGTCATATTTGGGAGCACATAGGGAACCATGGTAAAAAAGGAAATATCCCCACATACCAACTAGAGGGAAGCTTTCTGAGAGACTGCTTTTTGATGTGTGACTTCATCACACAGAGTTCCACACTTCCCTTTTTGGAACAGTTTGCTAACACTGTTGTCGTGGATTCTGCAATGTGATATTTGGGAGCTCATTGAGAGCTATGGTGAAAAAGGAAATATCCTCAGATCAAAACTGGAAAGAAGCCTTCTGAGAAACTGCATTGCCATGTGTAAATGCAACTCACATTGCTACATGTTTCCCTTCAGTGATCAGTTTGCTAACACAGTTTTCTGCAAATCTGCAACTGGATACTCCCTAGAGTAATGAAGCTTACAGTGACAAAGGAAATATCCTTAGAGGAAAACTAGATGAAGGTTTCTGAGAATCTTCTTGGTGATGTGTGAATTCATCTCAATGAGTTACATTAATGTTTTGTGGAACAGTCCATTAACACTGTCTTTGAGGAACCTGGGAGGGGCTTCTTTGGATCGCATTGAGGCCTAAGCTGATAAAGGAAATTTCATCAGTTCAAAACGGGGAAGAAGCTTTCTGAGAAACTTCTTTCTGATCTGTCAATTCATCTCACAGAGTTACATTTTAGACCCCAGGAAGCAGTTTGCTAACACTCTTTTCGTGGAATCTGCAAAGTGATATTTGGAAGCCTACAGGGGACCATGGTGAAAAAGGAAATATTCTCAAATAATCACTAGAGAGAAGCTTTCTGAGACATTGCTTTCTGATGTGTGACTTCATCACACAGAATTTCACCCTTCCCTTCTTGGAACAGTTTGCTAACACTGTTGTCGTGGATTCTGCAAAGTGATATTTGGGAGCTCACTGAGGGCTATGGTGAAAAAGGACATATCCTCAGATCAAAAGTGGAAAGAAGCCTTCTGAGAAACTGCGTGGCCATGGGTGAATGCAACTCACAGTGTTACACTCGTCTCTTCAGTGATCAGTTCACTAACAGAGTTTTCTGGAAATCTACAATTAAATACTTCTTTGCGCAATGAAGCTTACGGTGACAAAGGAAATGTCCTCACAGGAAAACAGGAAAGAAGCTTTCTTAGAACCTTCTTGGTGATATGTGAATTCATCTCACAGAGTTCCACTAATGTTTCTTGGAGTAGTCCTTTAACACTGTCTTGGAGGAACTTGCGAACGACTACTTTGGATCGCATCGAGGCCTACACTGATAAAGGAAATATCATCAGTTTAAAACGTGAAAGAAGCTTTCTGAGAAACTTCTTTCTGCTCTGTGAATTCATCTCATAGAGTTACACCTTAGACCTCAGGAAGCAGTTTGCTAACACTGTTTCTGTGGAATCTGCAAAGTGATATTTGGGAGCCCATAGGGGCCCATGGTGAAAAAGGAAATACCCTCAGATAATTACTAGAGAGAAGCTTTCTGAGAGATTGCTTTCTGTTGTGTGACATCAACACACACGGTTCCACTCTTCCCTTCTTGGAACTGTTTGCTAACACTGTTGTCGTAATTTCTGGAAAGTGATATTTGGGAGCCGATACTGTCCCATGGTGAAAAAGGAAATATCCTCACATAATAAATAGAGAGAAGCTTTCTGAGAGATTGCTTTCTGACGTATGACTCCATCACACAGAGTTCCACCCTTTCCATCTTCGAACCGTTTGCTAACACTGTTGTCGTGCATTCTGCAAAGTGATATTTGGGAGCTCATTGAGGGCTATGGTGAAAAAGGAAATATCCTCAGATCAAAACTGGAAAGAAGCCTTCTCAGAAACTGCATTGCCATGTGTGAATGCAACTCACAGAGTTACACATTTCTCTTCATTGATCAGTTTGCTAACACAGTTTTCTTGAAATCTGCAATGGGATACTTCTTAGCGCAATGAAGCTTCCGGTGACAAAGGAAATATCCTCAGATGAAAACTAGAAAGAAACTTTCTTAGAAACTTCTTGGTGATGTGTGAATTCATGTCACAGAGTTACACTTATGTTTCGTGGACCAGTCCATTAACACTGTCTTTGAGGAACCTGAGAAGGGCTTCTTTGGATCGCATTGAGGCCTACGCTGATAAAGGAAATTTCATCAGGTCAAAACGTGAAAGAAGGTTTCTGAGAAACTTCTTTCTGATCAGTGATTTCATCTCACAGACTTACAACTTAGACCTCAGGAAGCAGTTTGCTAACACTCTGTTCGTGGAATCTGCAAAGTGTAGTTTGGGAGCCCACAGTGGCCCATGGTGAAAAAGGAAATATCCTCAGATAATAACTAGAGAGAAGCTTTCTGAGAGATTGCTTTCTGATGTGTGACTTCATCACATATATTTACACGCTTTCCTTCTTGGAACAGTTTGTGAACACTGTTCTCGTGTATTCTGCAAAGTGATATTTGGGAGCCCATAGGGGCCCATGGTGAAAAAGGAAATAAACTCACATAATAACTATAGAGAAGCTTTCTGAGAGTTTGCCTTCTAATGTGTGACTTCATCACACAGAGTTCCACCCTTCACTTCTTTTAATAGTTTGCTAACACTGTTGTCGTGGATTCTGCAATGTGACATTTGGGTGCTCACTGAGGGCAACGGTGAAAAAGGAAATATCCTTAGATGAAAACTAGAAAGAATCTTTCTTAATAACGTCTTTGTGATGTGTGAATTCATCTCACAGATTTACACTTATGTTTCGTTTAGCAGTCCTTTAACACTGCCTTTGAGGAACCTGAGAAGGGCTTCTTTGGATCGCATTGAGACCTACACTGGTAAAGGAAATATCATCAGTTCACAAGGTGAAAGAACTATTCTGAAAAACTTCTCTCTTATCTGTGAATTCATCTCGCAGAGTTACACCTTAGACCTCAGGAAGCAGTTTGCTAACACTCTTTTCATGCAATCTGCAAAGTGATATTTGGGAGCCCATAGGGGCCCATGGTGAAAAAGGAAATATCCTCAGATAATAACCAGAGAGAAGCTTTCTGAGGGATTGCATTCCGATGTGTGACTTCATCACACAGAGTTCCACCCATCCCTACTTGGAGCAGTTTGCTAACACTCTTGTGGATTCTGCAAAGTGATTTTTGGTAGCTCATTGAGGGCTATGGTGAAAAAGGAAATATCTTCAGATCAATACTGGAAAGAAGCGTTCTGAGTAACTGCATTGGCATGTGTGACGGGAACTCACAGTGTTACATGTTTCTCTACCATGATCAGTTTGCTAACACTGTTTTCTGGAAATCTGCATTTGGATACTTCTTAGCGCAATGAAGCTTACGGTGACAAAGGAAATATTCTGAGATGAAAACTAGAAAGAAGCTTTCTTAGAAACTGCTTGGTGATGTGTGAATTCATCTCACAGAGTTACACTTGTGTTTGATGGAGCAGTCCTTTAACACTATCTTTGAGGAAAATAAGAAAGGCTTCTTTGGATCGTTTTGGGGCCTACGCTGATAAAGGAAATATCATCAGTTCAAAATGTGAAGGGACCTTTCAGAGAAACTTCTTTCTGATCTCTGAATTTATCTCACAGAGGTACAACTTAGACCTCAGGAAGCAGTTTGCTAACACTCTTCGTGCAATCTGCAGAGTGATATTTCGGAGCCCATAGGGGCCCTGGAGAAAACGGAAATATCCTGACATAATAACTAGAGAGAAGGTTTCTGAGAGATTACTTTCTGATGTGTGACTTCATCAAAAAGAGTTCCACCCTTGCCTTCTTTGAACAGTTTGCTTACATTGTTGTCGTGGATTCTGCAAAGTGATTTTTGGGAGCACATTGAGGGGTATGGTGAAAAAGTAAATATCCTCAGATCAAAACTGGAACGAAGCCTTCTGAGAAACTGCATTGCCATGTGTGAAGGCAACTCACAGAGTTACAGGATTCTCTTCAGTGATTAGTTTGCTAATAAAGTTTTCTGGAAATGTGCAATGGGATACTTCTTAGCGCAATGAAGCTTGCAGTGACAAAGGAAGTATCCTCAGATGAAAACTAGAAAGAACCATTCTTAGAAATTTCTTGGTGATGTGTGAATTCATCTCATAGAGTTAAACTTATGTTTCATGGAGCAGTGCATTAACACTGTCTTGAGGAACCTGGGAAGGGCTTCTTTGGATCGTATTGAGGCCTACGCCGATAAATTAAATATCATCAGTTCGAAACCTGAAAGCAGCTTTCGGAGAAACTACTTTCTGATCTGTGACTTCATCTCACAGAGTTACAACTTAGACCTCAGGAAGCAGTTTGCTAACACTCTTTTCGTGGAATCTGCAAAGTGATATTTGAGAGTCCATGGGGGCAAATGTTGACAAAGGAAATATCCTCAGATAATAACTAGAGAGAAGCTTTCTGAGAGATTGCTTTTCTGATGTGTGAATTCATCACACAGAGTTGCAACCTTTACTTCTTGGAACAGTTTGCTCACACTGTTGTCGTGGATTCTGCAAAGGGTTATGTGGTAGCTCATTGAGGGCAAAGGTAAAAAAGGAAATATTCTCACATCAAAACTGGAAAGAAGCCTTCTGAGAAACTGCATTGCCATGTGTGAATGCAACACACACAGTTACACGTTTCTCTTCAGTGATCAGTTCGCTAACACAATTTTCTGGAAATCTGCAACTGGATACTTCTTAGCACAATGAAGTATACGGTGAGAAAGGAAATATCCTCAGATGAAAACTAGAAAGAAGCTTTCGTAGAAACTTTTTGGTGATGTGTGAATTCATCTCACAGAGTTACACTTACATATCCTGGAGCAGTCCATTAACACTGTTTTTGAGGAACCTGAGAAGGGCTTCTTTGGGTCGTATTGAGGCCTACGCTGATGAAGGAAATATCATCACTTCAAAACGTGAAAGAACCTTTCTGAGAAACTTCTTTCTGGTCTGTGAATTCATCTCACAGAGTTACAACTTAGACCTCAGGAAGCAGTTTGCTAACACTCTTTTGGTCGAATCTGCAAAGTGATATTTGGGAGCCCATAGGGGATCATGGTGAAAAAGGAAATATCCTCAGATAATAACTAGAGAGAAGATTTCAGAGAGATTGCTTTCGGATGTGTGACTTCATCACACAGAGTTCCACCCTTCCCTTCTTGGAACAGTTTGCTAACACTTTTGTCGTATATTCTGCAATGTGATATTTGGGAGCCCATAGGACGAACATGGTGATAAAGAAAATATTCTCACTTAATAACCAGAGAGAAGCTTTCTGAGAGATTGCTTTCTGATGTGTGACTTCATCACACAGGTTGCCACCCTTTCCTTCTTGGAACAGTTTGATAACACTGTTTGCGTATATTCTTCAAAGTGATATTTGGGAACCCATAGGTGCCCTTGGTGAAAACGGAATTATCCTCACATAATAACTAGAGAGAAGCTTTCTGAGAGATTGCTTCCTGAAGTGTGACTTCCTCTCACAGAGTTCCACCATTCCCTTCTTAGAACAGTTTGCTAACAGTGTTGTCATAAATTCTGTAAAGTGATATTTAGGAGCCCATAGTGGCCCATGGCGAAAAAGGAAATATCCTCACATAATAATGAGAGAGAAGCTTTCTGAGAGATTGCTTTCTGATGTGTGACTTCATCACACAGAGTTCCACCCTTTCCTTCATGGAACAGTTTGCTACCACTGTTGTCGTGCATTCTGCAAAGTGATATTTGGGAGCTCATTGAGGGCTATGGTGAAAAAGGGAATATCCTCAGATCAAAACTGGAAAGAAGCCTTCTGAGAAACTGCATTGCCATGTGTGAATGCAACCCACAGAGCTACACGTTTCTCTTCAGTGATCAGTTTGCTAACACAGTTTTCCGGAAATCTGCAATGGGATACTTCTCAGTGCAATGAAGCTTAGGGTAAAAAGGAAATATCCTCAAATGAAAACTAGAAAGAAGCTTTCTTAAAAACTCCTTGTCGATGTGTGAATTCATGTCACAGAGTTACACTTTTGTTTCGTGGAGCAGTCCATTCACACTGTCTTTGAGGAACCTGAGAAGGGTTCTTTGGATTGTGTTGAGGCCTAAGCTGATAAAGGAAATATCATCAGTTCAAAACGTGAAATAAGCTTTCTGAGAAACTTCTTTCTGATCTGTGAATTCATCTCACAGGATTACAACTTACACCTCAGGAAGCAGTTTGCTATCACTCTTTTCGTGGAATGTGCAAAGTAATATTTGGGAGCGCATAGGGACCCATGGTGAAAAAGGAAATATCCTCAGATAATAACTAGAGAGAAGCTCTCTGAGAGATTGCTTTCTGATGTGTGACTTCATCACACTGAGTTCCACACTTCCCTTTTTCGAACAGTTTGCTAAAACTGTTGTCGTGGATTTTGCAAAGTGACATTTGGGAGCCATTAGGGGCTTTTGTGAAAAAGGAAATATCCTCACATAATAACTAGTGAGAAGCTTTCCTTGACATTGCTTTCTGCAGTGTGACTTCCTCTCATAGTGTTCCACCATTGCCTTCTTGGAACAGTTTCCTAACACTGTTATCGTGGATTCTGCAAAGAGATATCTGCGACCTCATTGAGGGCTATGGTGAAAAAGGAAATATCCTAAGATAAAAACCTGAAAGAAGCCTTCTGAGAAACTGCATTGCCAAGTTTGAATGCAACTCACAGAGTTACACGTTTCCTTTCAGTTATCAGTTTGCTATCACAGTTTTCTGCAAATCTGCAATTAGATACTTCGTATCACAAGGAAGCTTACGGTGACAAAGGAAATACACTATGATGAAAACCAGAAAGAAGCTTTCCTAGAAACTTCTTGGTGATGTGTGAATTCATCTCACAGAGTTACACTTACGTTTCGTGGAGGAGTTAATTAACACTGTCTTTGAGGAACCTGAGAAGGGCTTTTTGGTTCGTATTCAGGACTATGCTGATAAAGGAAATATCATCAGTTCAAAACGTGAAAGAAGCTTTCTGAGAAACTTTCTTCTGATCTGTGAATTCATCTCAGAGAGTTACACCTTAGACCTCAGGAAGCAGTTTCCTAACACTCTTTTCGTGGAATCTGCAAATTGATATTTGCGAGTCCATACAGGCTCAAGGTAAAAAAGGAAATTTCCCCAGATAATAACTAGAGAGAAGCTTTCTGAGAGACTGCTTTCTGAAGTGTGACTTCATCACACAAAGTTCCACACTTCCCTTCTTTGAACAGTTTGCTAACACTGTTGTCGTGGATTCTGCAAAGTGATATTTGGGACATCATTGAGGGCTATGGTGAAAAAGGAAATATCCTCAGATAATAACTAGAGAGAAGCTTTCTGAGAGATTGCTTTCTGATGAGTGACTTCATCACATAGAGTTCCACCCTTCCCTTCTTGGAACAGTTTGCTAACACTGTTGTCGTGGATTCTGCCAAGTGATATTTCGGAGCTCATTGAGGGCTACGGTGAAAAAGGAAATATTCTCAGATACGAACGAGAGAGAAGATTTCTGGGAGATTACTTTCTGCTGTGTGACTTCATCACACAGAGTTCCACCGTAACCTAATTGGAACAGTTTGCTAACACTGTTGTCGTCAATTCTGCAAAGTGATATTTCGGAGCCCATAATGGCCCATAATGAAAATGGAGATATCCTCACATAAAAACTAGAGAGAAGCTTTCTGAGAGATTGCTTTCTGATGGGTGACTTCATCACAGAAAGTTCCACCCTACTTTCCTTGGCACAGTTTGCTAACACTGTTGCCGTGGATTCTGCCAAGTGATATGTGGGAGCTCATTGAGGCCCATGGTGAAAAAGGAATATCCTCAGATCAAAACTGAAAAGAAGCCTCCTGAGAAACTGCAAGGCCATGTTTGAATTCAACTCACAGAGTTACACGTTTCTTTTCAGGGATCAGTTTGCTAACACAGTTTTCTGGAAATCTGCATTTACATACTTCTTAGTACAACAAAGCTTACTGTGACAAAGGAAATATCCTCAGATGAAAAATAGAAAGAAGCTTTCTTCGAAACTTCTTGGTGATATGTGAATTCATCTCAGAGAGTTACACTTATGTTTCCTGGAGGAGTCCATTAATACTCTCTTTGAGGAACCTGAGAATGGCTTCTTTGGATCGCATTGAGGCCTACGCTGAGAAACTAAATATCATTAGTTCAAAAAGTGAAAGAATCTTTTTGAGAAACTTCTGTCCGATCTGTGAATTCTTCTCACAGAGTTGCACATTACAACTCAGGAAACAGTTTGCTAACAATCTTTTCGTGGAATCTGCAAAGTGATATTTGGGAGCCCATTGGGGCCCATGGTGGAAAAGGAAATATTCTCAGATAATAACTAGAGAGAAGCTTTCTGAGGGATTGCTTTCTGATGTTTGACTTCATCACACAGAGTTCCACCCTTCCCTTCTTGGAACAGTTTGCTAACACTGTTGTCGTGAATTCTGCAAAGTGATATTGGGAGCTCATTGAGGACTATGGTGAAAAAGAAAATATCCTAAGATTAAAACTGGAAAGAAGCTTTCTGAGAAACTGCATTGCCATGAGCGAATGCAACTCACAGAGTTACACGTTTCTCTTCAGTGATCAGTTTGTATCACAGTTTTGTGGAAATCTGCAATTAGACACTTCATAGCGCAATGAATCTCACGGTGACAAAGGAAATATCCTCAGATGAAAACTAGAAAGAATCTTTCGTAGAAATATCTTGGTGATGTGTCAATTCATCTCACAGAGTTACACTTATGTTTCGTGGAACAGTCCATTAACAGTGTCTTTGAGGAAACTGAGAAGGGCTTCTTTGGATCACATTGAGGCCTACGCTGATAAAGGAAATTTCATCCGTTCAAAACGTGAAAGAAGCTTTCTGAGAAACTTCTTTCTGATCAGTGAGTTCATCTCACAGACTTACAACTTATACCTCAGGAAGCAGTTTGCTAACACTCTTTTCGTGGAAATTGCAAAGTGATATTTGGGATCCCTTAGGGCCCCGTGGTGAAAAAGGAAATATCCTCACATAATAACTAGAGAGAAGCTTTCTGACAGATTGCTTTCTGATGTGCGATTCATCACACAGAGTTCACCATTCCCTTCTTGGAACAGTTTGCTAACATTGTTTTTGTGTATTCTGCAAAGTGATATTTGGGAGTCCATAGGGGCCGAGGGTAAAAAAGGAAGTATCCTCACATCAAAACTAGAAAGAAGCTTTCTGAGAGATTGATTTCGGATATGTGACTTCATCACACAGATTTCCACCCTTCCCTTCTTCTAACAGTTTGGTAACACTGTTGTCGTGGATTCTGCAAAGTGATATTTGGGAGCTCATTGAGGGCTATGGTGAAAAAGGATATATCCTCAGATGAAAAGTGGAAAGAAGCCTTATGAGAAACTGCATTGCCATGTTTGAATGCAACTCACAAAGTTACACGTTTCTCTTCAGTGATCAGTTTGTTAACACAGTTTTCTGGAAATCTGCAATTAGATACGTCTGAGAGCAATGAAGCGTATGGTGACAAAGGAATAATCCTCAGATGAAAACTAGAAAGAAGCTGTCATAGAAACTTCTTGGTGATGTGTGAATTCATCTCACAGAGTTACACTTATGTTTCATGGAGCAGTCCATTAACACTGTCTTTCAGGAAACTGAGAAGTGCTTCTTAGGATCGCATTGAGGCCTATGCTGAAAAAGGAAATATCATCAGTTCAAAACCTGAAAGAAGCTTTCTGAGAAACTGCTTTTTGATCTGTGAATTCATCTAAAAGAATTACACGTCAGTCCTCAGGAAGGTGTTTCCTAACACTCTTTTCCTGGAATCTGCAAAGTGATATTTGGGAGTACATAGTAGCCCATGGTGAAAATGGAAATATCCTCAGATAATAGATAGCGAGAAGCTTTCTGAGAGATTACTTTCTGATTTGTGACTTCATCACACAGAGTTCCACCCTTCCTTTCTTGGAACAGTTTGCTAACACTGTTGTCGTGGATTCTGCAAAGTGATATTTGGGAGCCCATAGGGGCTCATGGTGAAAAAGGAAATATCCTCACATAATAACTAGAGAGAAGCTTTCTGAGAGATTGCTTTCTGATGTGTATCTTCATCACACATAGTTCCATCCTTCCTTTTTTGGAACAGTTTGCGAAGACTGTTGTCGTTGATTCTGCAAAGTGATATTTGGGAGCTCATTGAGGGCTATGGTGAAAAAGGAAATATCCACAGATCAAAACTGGAAAGAAGCCTTCTGAGAAACTGCATTGCCATGTGTGAATGCAACTCACAGAGTTACACGTTCCTCTTCAGTGATCAGTTTGCTAAAACAGTTTTCTGGAAATCTGCAATTGGATTCTTCTTAGCACAATTATGCTTACAGTGACAAAGGAAATACACTGAGATGAAAACTAGAAAGAAGCTTTCTTAGAAACTTCTTGGTGATGTGTGAATTCATCTCACAGAGTTACACCTATGTTTCGTGTAGCAGTCCATTAACACTGTCTTTGAGGAACCTGAGAAGGGCATCTTTGGATCGTATTGAGGCCTACGCTGATAAAGGAAATATCATCAGTTCAAAACGTGAAAGAAGCTTTCTGAGAAACTTCTTTAAGATTTGTGAATTCGACTCACAGAGTTACACTTTAGAACTCAGGAAACAGTTTGCTAATACTCTTTTCGTGGAATCTGCAAAGTGATATTTGGGAGCCCATAGGGGCCCACGGTGAAAAATGAAGTATCCTCAGATAATAACTAGAGAGAATGTTTCTGAGGGATTGCATTCTGATGTGTGACTTCATCACACAAAATTCCACCCTTTCCGTCTTGCAACAGTTTCCTAACACTGTTGTCGTGGATTCTGCAAAGTGATATTTGGGAGCCCATAGGGACACGTGGTGAAAAAGGAAATATCCTCAGATAATAACTAGAAGGAAGCTTTCTGAGAGATTGCTTCCTGATGTGTGACTTCATCACACAGAGTTCCACCCTTCCCTTCTTGGAACAATTTGCTAACACTGTTGTCACGGATTCTACAATGTGATATTTGGGAGCTCTTTGAAAGCTATGCTGAAAAAGGAAATATCCTCAGATCAGAACTGGAAAGAAGCCTTCTGAGAAATTGCATTGCCATGTGTGGATGCAACTCACAGACTTTCACTTTTCTCTTCAGTGATCAGTTTGCTAACACAGTTTTCTTGAAATCTGCAATGGGATACTTCTAAGTGCAATGAAGCTTACGGTGACGAAGGAAATATCCTCAGATGAAAACTACAAAGAAGCATTCTTAGAAACTTCTTGCTTATGTGTGAGTTCATCTCACAGATTTACACTTATGTTTCGTGGAGCAGTCCATTAACACTGTCTTTGAGGAACCTGAGAAGGGCTTCTTTGGATGGCATTGAGCCCGACGCTGATAAAGGAAATATCATCAGTTGAAAACGTGAAAGAAGCTTTCTGAGAAACTTCTTTCTGATCTGTGAATTCATCTCATAGAGTTCCACCTTAGACCTCAGGAAGCAGTTTGATAACACTCTTTCGTGGAAACTGCAAAGTGATATTTTGGAGCCCATAGGTGCCCTTGGTGAAAAAGGAATTGTCCTCACATAATAACTAGAGAGAAGATTTCTGAGAGATTGCTTCCTGTTGTGTGACTTCATCACACAGAGTTCCACCCTTCTCTTTCTGGGACAGTTTGCTAACACTGTTGTTGTGGATTCTTCCGTGATATGTGGGAGCCCTTCGGGGTTCATTGTGAAAAAGGAAATATCCTCACATAATAACTAGAGCGACGCTTTCTGAGAGATTGCTTTCTGATGTGTGACTTCATCACACAGAGTTCCACCCTTCCCTTCTTGGAACAGTTTGCTAAGACAGTTTTCGTGGATCCTGCAAAGTGATATTTGGAAGCTCATTGAGGGCTATGGTGAAAAAGGATATGTCCTCAGATCAAAACTTGAAAGAAGATTTGTGAGAAACTGCATTGCAATTCGTGAATGCAACTCAGAGAGTTACACGATTTTCTTCAGTGATCAGTTTGCTAACACAGTTTTCTGGAAATCTGCAATGGTATGCCTCTTAGCGCAATGACGCTTATGGTGACAAAGGAAATATTCTCAGAGGAAAAGTAGAAAGAAGCTTTGTTAGAAACTTTTGGTGATGTGTGAATTCATCTCACAGAGTTACACTTATGTTTCGTGGCAGTCCATTAACACTGTGTTTGAAGAACCTGAGAACGGCTTCTTTGGATCGCATTGAGGCCTACCCTGATAAAGGATATACCATCAGTTCAATACGTGAAAGAACCTTTCTGAGAACTTCTTTCTGATCTTTGAATTCATCTCACAGAGTTACAACTTAGACCTCAGGAAGCAGTTTGCTAACACACTTTTCGTGGAATCTGCAGTGATATCTGGGAGCCCTTAGGGGCACATGGTTGAAAAGCAAATATCCTCAGATAGTAACTAGAGAGAAGCTTTCTGAGAAATTGCTTCCTGTTGTATGACTTCATCACACAAAGTAACACCCATCCCTTCTTGGAACAGGTTGCTAAGACTGTTGTCCTTCATTCTGCAAAGTGATATTTGGGAGCCCTAGGGGCCCATAGTGAAAAAGGAAATATCCACACATAATAACTAGAGAGAAGCTTTCTGAGAGATTTGTTTCTGATGTGTGACTTCATCACATAGAGTTCCACCCTTCCCTTCTTGGAACAGTTTCCTAACACTGTTGTCGTGGATTCTGCAAAGTGATATATGGGACCTCATGGAGGGCTATGGTGAAAAACGAAATATCCTGATATCAAAACAGGAAAGAAGCCTTCTGAGAAACTGCATTGCCACGTGTGAATGCAACTCACGGAGTTACACGTTTCTCTTCAGTGATCAGTTTGGTAACACATTTTTCTGGAAATCTGCAATGGGATACTTCTTAGCGCAATGAAGCTTACGGTGACAAAGGAAATATCCTCATATGAAAATTAGAAATAAGCTTTCTTAGAAACTTATTGGTGATGGGTGAATTCATGTCACAGAGTTAACACTTATGTTTCGTGGGGCAGTCCGTTAACACTGTCTTTGAGCAACCAGAGAAGGGCTTCTTTGGATCGCATTGAGGACTATGCTGATAAAGGAAATATCATCAGTTCAAGGCGTGAAAGAAACTTTCTGAGAAACTTCTTTCTGATCTGTGCATTCATCTCACAGAGTTACTCCTTAGACCTCAGGAAGCAGTTTGCTAACAATCTTTTCATGAAATCTGCAAAATGATATTAGGGAGCCCATAGGGGCCCATGGTGAACAAGTAAATATCCTCACTTAATAACAAGAGAGAAGCTTTCTGAGAGATTGCTTTCTGATGTGTGACTTCATCACACAGAGTTCTTCCCTTCCCTTCTTGGAACAGTTTGCTAACTCTGTTATCTTGTGTTCTGCAAAGTGATAAATGGGATCTCCTTGAGGGCTACAGTGAAAAAGGAAATATCCTCAGATCAAAACTGGAAAGAAGCCTTATGAAAAACTGCCTTGCCATGTTTGAATGCAACTCACAGAGTTACACGTTTCTCCTCCGTGATCAGTTTGCTGAGAAAGTTTTCTGGAAATCTGCAGTGGGATTCTTCTTAGCGCAATGTAGCTTACATTGACAAAGGAAATATCCTCAGATGAAAACCAGAAAGAAGCTTTCTTAGAAACTTCTTGGTGATGTGCGAATTCATCTCACAGAGTTACACTTATGTTTCGTGGAGCAGTCCATTAAACCTGTCTTTGAGGAACCTGAGAAGGGTTTCTTAGGATCGCATTGAGGCCTATGCTGATAACGGAAATATCATCAGTTCAAAACGTGAAAGAAGCTTTCTGAGAAACATCTTTCTGATCTGTGAATTCATCTCATAGAGTTAAACTGTAGACCTCAGGAAGCAGTTTGCTAACACTGTTTTCGTGGAATCTGCAAAGTGATATTTGGGAGTCCATAGGGGCCCAAGGTGAAAAAGGAAATATCCTCCCATACTAACTAGAGAGAAGCTTTCTGAGAGATTGCTTTCTGATATGTGACTTCATCACACAGAGTTCCACTGTTCCCTTCTTGGAACAGTTTGCTAACATTGTTGTCGTGAATTCTGCAAAGTGATATTTGGGAACTCCTTGAGGGGTAAGGTGAAAGAGGAAATATCCTCAGATCAAAATTGGAAAGAAGCCTTCTGAGAAACTGCATTGCCATGTGTGAATGCAACTCATAAAGTTACACGCTTCTCTTCAGTGATCAGATTGCTCACACAGTTTTCTGGAAATCTACAATGGAATACTTCTTAGCGCAATGAAGCTTACCGTGAAAAAGGAAATATCCTCAGAGGAATAGTAGAAAGAAGCTTTGTTAGAAACTTCTTGGTGATGTGTGAATTCATCTCACAAAGTTACACTTATGTTTCGTTTAGCAGTCCATTAACAGTGTCTCTGAGGAACATGAGAAGGGCTTCTTAGCATCGCATTGAGACCTACGTTGATAAAGGAAATATCATCAGTTCAAAACGTGAAAGAAGCTTTCTGATAAACTTTTCTCTGATCTGTGAATTCATCTCACAGAGTTCCAGGTTAGACCTCAGGAAGCACGTTGCTTACACTCTTTTCATAGAATCTGCAAGGTGATATTTGGGAGACCATAGGGGCCCATGGTGAAAAAGGAAATATCCTCACATAATAAGTAAATAGAAGCTTTCTGAGACATTGCTTTCTGATGTGTGACTTCATCACACAGTGTCCCACAATTCCCTTCTTGGAACATTACTAACACAGTTGTCGTGGATTCTGCAAAGTGATATTTGGAAGCTCTTTGAGGGCTATGCTGAAAAAGGAAATATCCTCAAATCAAAACTGGAAAGAACATTCTGAGAAACTGCATTGGCATGTGTGAATGCAACTCACAGAGTTTCACCTTTCTCTTCAGTGATCAGTTTGCTAACACAGTTTTCTGGAAATCTGCAATGGGAGATCTCTTAGCGCAATGACGCTTACGGTGACAAAGAAATATCCTCAGATGAATATTAGAAAGCATCTTTCTTACAAATTCCTGGGGATGTGTGAATTCATCTCACAGAATTACACTTATGTTTTGTGGAGCAGTCCATTAACACTGTCTTTGAGGAACCTGAGAAGGGCTTCTTTGGTTCGTATTGAGGCCTGTGCTAATAAAGGAAATATCATCAGTTCAAAACGTGAAAGAGCTTTCTGAGAAACTTCTTTCTGATCTGTGAATTCATCTGACAGATTTACAACTTAGATCTCAGGAAGCTGTTAGCTAACACTGTTTTCGTGGAAACTGCAAAGTGATATTTGGGAGCCCATAGGGGCCCATGGTGAAAAAGGAAATATCCTCACATAATAACTAGAGAGAAGCTTTCTGAGAGATTGCTTTCTGATATGTGAATTCATCACACAGAGTTCCACCTTTCCCTTCTTGGAACAGTTTGCTAACACTGTTGTCGTGGATTCTGCAAAGTGATATTTGGGAGCTCATTTGAGGCTATATTGAAAAAGGAAATATCCTTTGATCAAAATGTGAAAGAAGCCTTCTGAGAAACTGCATTGCCATGTGTGAATGCAACTCACAAAGTTACACGTTTCTTTACACTGATCAGTTTGCTGACAAAGGTCTCTGGAAATCTGCAATGGGATACTTCTAAGCGCAATGAAGCTTATGGTGACAAAGGAAATATCCTCAGTTTAAAACTAGAAAGAAGCTTTCTTAGAACTTCTTGTTGATGTGTGAATTCATCTCACAGTGTTTCACTTATGTTTCGTGGAGTAGTCCATTAACACTGTCTTTGAGGAACCTGAGAAGGGCTTCTTTGGATTGCATTGAGGCCTACGCTGATAAAGGAGATATCATCAGTTCAAAACGTGAAAGAAGCTTTCTGAGTAACTTCTTTCTGATCTGTGAATTCATCTCACAGCGTTACTAATTAGACCTGAGGATGCTGTTTGCTAACACTCTTTTCGTGGAGTGTGCAAAGTGATATTTGGGAGCCCATAGGGGCCCATGGTGAAAAAGGAAATATCCTCAGATAATAACTAGAGACAAGCTTTCTGAGAGATTGCTTTATGATGTGTGACTTCATCACACAGAGTTCCACCCTTCCATTCTTGGAACAGTTAACTAACACTGTTATTGTGTATTCTGCAAAGTGATATTTGGCAGCTCATTGAGGGCTATGGTGAAAAAAGTAATATCCTCAGATCAAAACTGGAAAGAAGCCTTCTGAGAAACTGGATTGCCATGTGTGAATGCAACTCACAGCATTACACGTTTCCCTTCAGTGATCAGTTTGCTAACACAGTTTTTTGGAAATCTGCTATGAGATAGTTCTTAGCTCAATGAAGCTTAGGTGACAAACGAAATACCCTCAGATGAAAGCTAGAAAGAAGCTTTCTTGGAAACTTCTTGGTGATGGGTGAATTCATGTCACAGATTTGCAGTTATTTTTCTTGGAGCAGTCCATTAACACTGTCTTTGATGAAACTGAGAATGGCTTCTTTGGAACATATTGGAGCTTACGCTGATAAAGGAATTATCATCAGTTCAAAACGTCAAAGAAGCTTTCTGAGAAACTGCTTCCTGATCTGTGAATTCTTCTCACAGTGTTACATCTTAGAACTCAAGAAGCAATTCGGTACCACTCTTTTCGTGGAATCTGCAAAGTGATATTTGGAAGCCGATAGGGGCCCATGGTGAAAAAGGAAATATCCTCACGTAATAACTAGAGAGAAGCTTTCTAAGAGATTGCTTTCCAATGTGTGACTTCATCACACAGCGTTCCACCCTTCCCTTCTTGGAACAGTTTGCTAACACTGTTGTCGTGGATTCTGCAAAGTGATATTTGGGAGCCCATAGTTGCCCATGGTGAAAAAGGAAATGTCATCAGATAATAACTAGAGAGAAGCTTTCTGAGAGATTGCTTTCTGATGTGTGATTTCATCACATAGAGTTCCACCCGTCCCTCTTGGAAATGTTTGCTAACACTGTTGTCGTGGAATCTGCAAAGTGATATTTGGGAACTCTTTGAGTGCTATGGTGAAAAAGGAAATATCCTCATATAAAAACTGGAGAGAAGCCTCTGAGAAACTGCATTAGAATGTGTGAATGCAACTCAAAGAGTTACACGTTTCTCTTCAGTGATCAGTTTGCCAACACAGTTTTCTGGAAATCTGCAATTAGATCCTTCTTACCGCAATGGAGCTTACGGTGACAAAGGAAATATCATCAGTTCAAAACGAGAGAGAAGCTTTCTGAGAAATTTCTTTCTGACCTCTGAATTCATCTCACAGAGTTACACCTTAGACCTGAGGAAGCAGTTTGCTAACACTCTTTTCGTGGAAACTGCAAAGTGATATTTGGGACCCCATTGGGCTCAAGGTGAAAAGGAAAATTTCCTAACATAATAACTAGAAAGAAGCTTTCTGAGAGATTGCTTTCTGATGTGTGACTTCATCACACAGAGTTCCACAGTTCCCTTCTGGGAACAGTTTGCTAACACTGTTGTCGTGGATTCTGCAAAGTGATATTTGGGAGCTTACTGAGGGCTATGGAGAAAATGGAAGCATCCTCAGATCAAAACTGAAAAGAAGCCTTCTGAGAAACTGCTGTGCCATGTGTGAATGCAACTCACAGAGTAACACGTTTCTCTTCAGTGATCAGTTTGCTAACACAGTTTTCTGGAAATCTGCAACGGGATACTTCTTAGTGCAATGAAGCTTACGGTGAGAAAGGAAATATCCTCAGATGAAAACTAGATTGAAGTTTCCTTAGAAATTTCTTGGTGATGTGTGAATTCATCTCACAGAGTTACACTTATGTTTCGTGGAGCAGTCCATTCACACTGTCTTTGAGGAACGTGAGAAGGGCTTCTTTGGATCCCATTGAGGACAACGCTGGTAAAGGAAATATCATCAGTTCAAAACGTGAAAGAAGCTTTCTGAGAAACTTCTTTCTGATCTGTGAATTCATCTCAATGGGTTCCACCTTAGACCTCAGGAATCAGTTTGCTAACACTCTTTTTGTGGAATCTGCAATGTGATATTTCGGAGTCCATAGGGGCCTATGGTGAAAAAGGAAATATACTCAGATAATAACTAGAGAGAAGATTTCTGAGAGATTGCTTTCTGATGTGTGACTTCATCACACAGAATTCCACCCGTCCCTTCTTGGAAAAGTTTGATAACACTGTTGTCGTGGATTCTGCGGAGTGATATTTGGGAGCCCATGGGGGCCCATGGTGAGAAAGGAAATATCCTCACATAATAACTAGAGAGAAGCTTTCTGAGAGATTGCTTTCTGATGTGTGACTTCATCACACAGAGTTCCGCCCTTCTCTTCTTGGAACACTTTGCTAACACTGTTGTCATGGATTCTGCAGAGTGATATTTGGGAGCTCACTGAGGGCTATGGTTAAAAAGGAAATATCCTCAGTTCAAAACTGGAAAGAAGCCTTCTGAGAAACTGTATTTCCATGTGTGAATGCAACTCACAGAGATACAGGTTTCTCTTCAGTGATAAGTTTGCTAACAAAGTTCTCTGGAAATTTGCATTCAGATATTGTTTAGCACAATGAATCTTACGGTGACAAAGGAAACATCCCCAGATGAAAACTAGAAAGAAGCTTTCGTGGAAACTTCTTGGTGATGAGTCAATTCATCTCACAGACTTACACTTACGTATCGTGGAGCAGTCCATTAACACGGTCTTTTAGGAACATTAGAAGGGCTTCTTTGGATCGCATTGAGGCCAACACTGGTAAAGGAAATATCATCAGTTCAAAACGTGAAAGAAGCTTTCTGAGAAACTTCTTTCTGATCTGTGAATTCATCTCAAAGGGTTCCACCTTTGACCTCAGGAATCAGTTTGCTAACTCTCTTTACATTGAATCTGCAAAGTGATATTTGGGAGCCCATAGGGGCCCCTGGTGAAAAGGGAAATATCCTCACATACAAACGAGAGAGAAGCTTTCTGAGTTATTGCTTTCTGATGTGTGACTTCATCACACAGAGTTCCACACTTCCCTTTTTGAAACAGTTTGCTAACACTGTTGTCGAGAATTCTGCAAACTGATATTTGGGAGCTTATTGAGGGCTATGTTGAAAAAGGAAATATCCTCAGATCAAAACCGGAAAGAAGCCTTCTGAGAAACTGCATTGTCATGTGTGAATGCAACTCACAGAGTTACACTTTCTCTTCAGTGATCAGTTTGCTAACAAAGTTTTCTGGAAATTTACAATGGGATACTTCTTAGCGCAATGAAGCTTACAGTGACAAAGGAAATATTCTCAGATGAGAACTAGAAAGAAGCTTTCTTAGAAACTTCTTGGTGATGTGTGAATTCATCTCACAGAGTTACACTTATGTTTCGTAGAGCAGTCCATTAACACTATCTTTGAGGAACCTGAGAAGGGCTTGTTTGGATGGTATTGAGGCCTACGCTGACAAAGGAAATATCATCAGTTCAAAACGTGAAGAAAGCTTTTGAGAAACTGCTTTCTGATCTGTGAATTCACCTCACAGAGTTACACCCTGGACCTCAGGAAGCACTTTGCTAACACTCTTTTTGTGGAATCTGCAAAGTGATATTTCGGAGCCCATAGGGGTCTATGGTGAAAAAGGAAATATCCTCAGATAATAACTACAGAGAAGATTTCTAAGAGATTGCTTTCTAATGTGTGACTTCATCACACAGAGTTGCATCGTTCCCTTCTTGGAACAGATTGCTAACACTGTTGTCATGGATTCTGCAAAGTGATATTTGGGAGCTCTTTGCGGGCTATGGTAAAAAGGGAAATATCCTCAGATCAAAACTGGAAAGAAGCCTTCTAAGAAACTGCATTGCCTTGTGTGAATGCAACTCATAGATTTACACGTTTCTGCTTAGTGATCAGTTTGCTAACACATTTTTCTGGAAATCTGCAATGGGATACTTCTTAGCGCAATGAAACTTATGGTGACAAAGGAAATATCCTCACAGAGACCCTGAAGGAAGCCCTAAACATGGAAAGGAACAACTGGTACCAGCCGTTGCAAAAACATGCCAAAATGTAAAGACCACCGAGGCTAGGAAGAAACTGCATCAACTAACGAGCAACATAACCAGCTAATATCAAAATGGCAGGATCAAGTTCACACATATCAATATTAACTTTAAATGTAAATGGACTAAATGCTCCAATGAAAAGACACAGACTGGCACACTGGATAAAGAGTCAAGACCCATCAATCTGCTGTATTCAGGAGACCCATCTCAAATGCAGAGACATACATAGGCTCAAAATAAAGGGATGGAGGAAGATCTACCAAGCAAATGGAGAACAAAAAAAAAGCAGGGGTTGCAATCCTAGTCTCTGGTAAAACAGACTTTAAACCATCAAAGGTCAAAAGAGACAAGGAAGACCATTACATAATGGTAAAGGGATCAGTTTAACAGGAAGAGCTAACTATCCTAAATATATACGCACCCAATACAGGAGCACACAGATTCATAAAGCAAGTCCTTAGAGACTTACAAAGAGACTTAGACTCCCATACAATAATAATGGGAGACTTCAACACTCCACTGTCAACATTAGACAGATCAACAAGAGAGAAAGTTAACAAGGATATCCAGGAATTGAACTCATCTCTGCACCAAGCGGACCTAATAGACATCTATAGAACTCTCCACCCCAAATCAACAGAATATACATTCTTCTCAGCACCACATCGCACTTATTCCAAAATTCACCACATAATTGGAAGTAAAGCACTCCTCAGCAAATGTAAAAGAACAGAAATAATAACAAACTGTCTCACAGACCACAGTGCAATCAAGCTAGAACTCACGACTAAGAAACACAATCAAAACCACTCAACTACATGGAAACTGAACAACCTGCTTCTGAATGACTACTGGGTACATAACGAAATGAAGGCAGAAATAAAGATGTTCTTTGAAACCAGTGAGAACAAAGATACAACATGCCAGTATCTCTGGGACACATTTAAAGCAGTGTGTAGAGTGTGTAGAGGGAAATTTATAGCAGTAAATGCCCACAAGAGAAAGCAGGAAAGATCTAAAATTGACACTCTAACATCACAATTAAAAGAACTAGAGAGGCAAGAGCAAACACATTCAAAAGCTAGCAGAAGGCAAGAAATAACTCAGATCAGAGCAGAACTGAAGGAGATAGAGACACAAAAAACCCTCCAAAAAATCAATGAATCCAGGAGTTGGTTTTTTGAAAAGATCAACAAAATTGACAGACCACTGGCAAGACTAATAAAGAAGAAAAGAGAGAGGAATCAAATAGATGCAATAAAAAATGATAAAGGGGATATCACCACCCACCCCACAGAAATACAAACTACCATCAGAGAATACTATAAACACCTCTACACAAATCAACTAGAAAATCTAGAAGAAATGGATAATTTTCTGGACACTTACACTCTCCCAAGACTAAACCAGGAAGAAGTTGAATCCCTGAATAGACCAATAGCAGGCTCTGAAATTGAGGCAACAATTAATAGCCTACCAACCAAAAAAAGTCCAGGACCAGATGGATTCACAGCTGAATTCTACCAGAGGTACAAGGAGGAGCTGGTACCATTCCTTCTGAAACTATTCCAATCAATAGAAAAAGAGGGAACCCTCCCGAACTCATTTTATGAGGCCAACATCATCCTGATACCAAAGCCTGGCAGAGACATAACAGAAAAGAGAATTTTAGACCAATATCCCTGATGAATATTGATACAAAAATTCTCAATAAAATACTGGCAAACCGGATTCAGCAGCACATCAAAAAGCTTATCCACCATGATCAAGTGGGCATCATCCCTGGGATGCAAGGCTGGTTCAACATTCACAAATCAATAAACATAATCCAGCATATAAACAGAACCAAAGTCAAGAACCACATGATTATCTCAATAGATGCAGAAAAGGCTTTTGACAAAATTCAACAGCCCTTCATGCTAAAAACGCTCAATAAATTCGGTGTTGATGGAACGTACCTCAAAACAATAAGAGCTATTTATGACGAACCCACAGCTAATATCATACTGAATGGGCAAAAACTGGAAAAATTCCCTTTGAAAAGTGGTACAAGACAGGGATGCCCTCTCTCACCAATCCTATGCAACATAGTGTCGGAAGTTCTGGCTAGGGTAATCAGGCAAGAGAAAGAAATTAAGGGTATTCACTTAGGAAACGAAGAATTCAAATAGTCCCTGTTTGCAGATGACATGATTGTATATTTAGAAAACCCCATCGTCTCAGCCCAAAATTTCCTTAAGCTGACAAGCAACTTCAGCAAACTCTCAGGATACAAAATTAATGTGCAAAAACCTCAAGCATTCTTATACACCAGTAACAGACAAGCAGAGAGTCAAGTCAGGAATGAACTTCCATTCACAATTGCTTCAAAGAGAATAAAATACCTAGGAATCCAACTTACAAGGGATGTAAAGGACCTCTTCTAGGAGAACTACAAACCATTGCTCAGTGAAATCAAAGAGGACACAAACAAATGGAAGAACATACCATGCTCATGGATAGGAAGAATCAACATCGTGAAAATGGCCATACTCCCCAAGTTTATTTATAGATTCAATGCCATCCCCTCAAGCTACCAATGACTTTCTTCACAGAATTGGAAAAAACTGCTTTAAAGGTCATATGGAACCAAAAAAGAGCCTGCATTGCCAAGACAATCCTAAGTCAAAAGGACCAAGCTGGAGGCGTCGTGCTACCTGACTTCAAACTCTACTACAAGGCTACAGTAACCAAAACAGCATGGTACTGGTACCAAAACGGAGCTATAGACCAATGGAACAGAACAGAGTCCTCAGAAATCATACCACACATCTACAGCCATCTGATCTTTGACAAACCTGAGAGAAACAAGAAATGGGGAAAGGATTCCCTATTTAATAAATGGTGCTGGGAAAATTGGCTAGCCATAAGTAGAAAGCTGAAACTGGATCCTTTCCTTACTCCTTATACGAGGATTAATTCAAGATGGATTAGAGACTTAAATGTTAGACCTAATACCATAAAAACCCTAGAAGAAAATCTAGGTAGTACCATTCAGGACATAGGCATGGGCAAGGACTTCATGGCTAAAACACCAAAAGCAACAGCAGCAAAAGCCAAAATTGACAAATGGGATCTAATTAAACTAAAGAGTTTCTGCACAGCAAAAGAAACTACCATCAGAGTGAACAGCCAACCTACAGAATGGGAGAAAATTTTTGCAATCTACTCATCTGACAAAGGGCTAATATCCAGAATCTACAAAGAACTCAAACAAATATACAAGAAAAAACAAACAACCGCATCAAGAAGTGGGCTAAGGATATGAATAGACATTTCTCAAAAGAAGATATTCATACAGCCAACAGACACATGAAAAAATGCTCATCATCACTCGCCATCAGGGAAATGCAAATCAAAACCACAATGAGATACCATCTCACACCAGTTAGAATGGCAATCATTAAAAAATCAGGAAACAACAGGTATTGGAGAAGATGTGGAGAAATAGGAACACTTTTACACTGTTGGTGGGATTGTAAACTAGTTCAACCATTATGGAAAACAGTATGGCAGTTCCTCAAGGATCTCGAACTAGATGTACCATATGACCAAGCCATCCTACTACTGGGTATGTACCCAAAGGACTATAAATTATTCTACTACAAAGACACATGCACACATATGTTTATTGTGGCACTATTCACAATAAGAAAGGCTTGGAATCAACCCAGATGTCCATCTGTGACAGTCGGGATTAATAAAATGTGGCACATATACAACATGGAATACTATGCAGCCATAAAAAAGGATGAGTTGGCGTCCTTTATAGGGACATGGATGCAGTTGGAAACCATCATTCTTAGCAAACTATCACAAGAAGAGAAAACCAAACACCGCATGCCCTCACTCATATGTGGGAACTGAACAATGAGATCACTTGGACTCGGGAACGGGAACATCACACACTGGGGCCTATCATGGGGAGGGGGGAAGGGGGAGGTATTGCACTGGGGAAATATACTTCATATAAATGATGAATTGATGGGTGCTGACGAGTTGATGGGTGCAGCACAACAACATGGCACAAATATACATATGTAACAAACCTGCACATTATGCACATGTATCCTAGAACTTAAAGTACAATAAAAAAAAGAAAGAAAAGTAAACTAGAAAGAAGCTTTCTTATTAACATCTTGGTGATGTGTGAATTTATCTCACAGTGTTACACTTATGTTTCGTGAAGGAGACCATTCACACTGTCTTTGAGAAACCTGAGAAGGGCTTCTCGGATCGTATTGAGGCCTACGCTGATAAAGGAAATATCATCAGTTCAAAATGTGAAGGAAGCTTTCTGAGAAACCTCTTTCTTATCTGTGAATTCTTCTAACAGAGTTACAACTTAGACCTGAGGATGCAGTTTGCTAACACTCTTTTCGTGGAATCAGCAAAGTGATATTTGGGAGCCCATAGGGACTCACGGTGAAAAAGAAATTATCCTCACATAATAAATGCAGAGAATCTTTCTGAGAGATTGCTTTCTCATGTGTGACTTCATCACACAGAGTTACACCCTTCCTTTCTTGCAACTGTTTGCTGACACTGTTCTCGTGTATTCTGCAAAGTGATATTTGGGAGCACATAGGGGCCCATGGTGAAAAAGAAAATATCCTCACTTAATAACCAGAGAGAAGTTTTCTGAGAGATTGCTTTCTGATGTGTGACTTCATCACACACAGTTCCACCCTTCCCTCCTTGGGACAGTTTCTAACACTGTTGTCGTGGATTCTGCAAATTGATATTTGGGAGCTCATTGAGGGCTATGGTGAAAAAGTAAATATCCTCGGATAAAAACTGGAAAGAAGCCTTCTGAGAAACTGCATTGTCATGTGTGAATGCAACTCACCGATTTACACTTTTCTCTTCAGGGTTCAGTTTGCTAACAAAGTATTCTGGAAATCTGCAATGAGATACTTCTTAGCGCAGTGAAGCTTTCAGTGACAAAGGAAATATCCTCAGATGAAAGCTAGAAAGAAGGCTTCTTAGAAACTTCTTGGTGATGTGTGAATTCATCTCACAGAGTTACACTTATGTTTCGTGGAGCAGTCCATTAACACTGTCTTTGAGGAACCTGAGAAGGGCTTCTTGGATCGAATTGAGGCCTACGCTGATAAAGGAAATATCATCAGTTCCAAACGTGAAAGAAGCATTCTGAGAAACCTCTTTCTGATCTGTGAATTCATCTCACAGAGTTACAACTTGACCTGAGGATACAGTTTGCTAACACTCTTTTCTTGGAATCTACAAAATGATATTTGGGAGCCCATAGGGGCCCATGGTGAAAAAGGAATTATCCTCACATAATAAATACTGAGAACCTTTCTGAGAGATTGCTCTCTGATGTGTGACAGCATCACACAGTGTTCCACCCTTCTTTCTTTGGAACAGTTTGCTGACACTGTTGTCGTGTTTTCTGCAAAGTGATATTTGGGAGCCCATAGGGGCCCATGGTGAAAAAGAAAATATCCTCACTTAATAACCAGAGAGAAGTTTTCTGAGCGATTGCTTTCTGATGTGTGACTTCATCACACACAGATCCACCATTCTCTTCTTGGGACAGATTGCTAACATTGTTGTCGTGTATTCTGCAAAGTGATATTTGGGAGCTCATTGAGGGCTATGGTGAAAAAGGAAATATCCTCAGATCAAAACTGGAAAGAAGCCTTCTGAGAAACTGAATTGCCATGAGTGAATGCAACTCACAGAGTTACACTTTTCTCTTCAGTGATCAGTTTGCTAACACAGTTTTCTGGAAATCTGCAATGGGATACTTCATGGCGCATTGAAACTTATGGTGATGAAGGAAATATCCTCAGATGAAAACTAGAAAGAAGCTTTTTAGGAACTTCTCGGTGATGTGTGAATTCATCTCACAGAGTTACAATTATATTTCATGGAGCATTCCATTATCATTTTCTTTGAGGAACCTGAGAAGGGTTTCTTTGGATCGTATTGAGGCCTACGCTGATAAAGGAAATATCATTAGTTCAAAACGTGAAAGAAGCTTTTTGAGAAACTTCTTTCTGATCTGTGAATTCATCTCACCGAAGTACAACTTAGACCTCAGGAAGCAGTTTGCTATCACTCTTTTCGTGGAATCTGCAAAGTGATATTTGGGAGTGCATAGGGGCCCATGGTGAAAAAGGAAAAATCCTCGGATAATAACCAGAGAGAAGCTTTCTGAGAGATTGCTTTCTGATGTGTGACTTCATCACATAGAGTTCCAAACTTCCCTACTTGGAACAGTTTGCTAACACTGTTGTCGTGGATTCCCCAAAGTGATATTTGGGAACTCATTGAGGGCTATGATGAAAAAGGAAATATCCTCCGATAATATCTAGAGAGAAGCTTTCTGAGAGATTGCTTTCTGATGTGTGATTTCATCACACAGAGTTCCACACTTCCCTTCTTGGAACAGTTTGCAAACACTGTTGTCGTGGAATCTGCAAGGTGATAATTGGGAGCTCTTTGAGGGCTATGGTGAAAAAGGAAATATCCTCATATAAAAACTGGAGAGAAGCCTTCTGAGAAACTACATTGCCATGTGTGAATGCAACTCACAGAGATACACGTTTCTCTTCAGTGATCAGTTTGCCAACACAGTTTTCTGCAAATCTGCAATTGGATACTCCTTAGAGCAATGAAGCTTACAGTTACAAAGGAAATATCCCTAGAGGAAAACTAGAATGAAGCTTTCTTAGAAACTTCTTTGTGTTGTGTGAATTCATCTCACAGAACTACAATTATGTTTCATGGAGCAGTCCATTAACAGTGTCTTTGAGGAATCTGAGAAGGGATTGTTTGGATCAAATTGAGGCTTACGCTGATAAAGGAAATATCATCAGTTCAAAACGTGAAAGAAGCTTTCAGAGAAGCTTCTTTCTGATCTGTGAATTCATCTTACAGAGTTACAACTTAGACCTCAGGAAGCCGTTTGCTAACACTCTTTTCGTGGAATCTACAAAGTTATATTTGGGAGCATGTAGGGGCCAACGTGAAAAAGGAAATATCATCACATAATAACTAGAGAGAAGCTTTCTGAGAGATTGCTTTCTGGTGTGTGACTTCATCACACACAGTTCCACACTTCCCTTCCTGGAACATTTTGCTAACACTGTTGTCGTTCATTCTGTAAAGTGATATTTGGTAGCCCATAGGGGAACATGGTGAAAAAGGAAATATCCTCAGATAATAACTAGAGAGAAGGTTTCTGAGAGATTGCTTTCTGATGTGTGACTTCATCACACAGAGTTCCACCCTCCCTTTTTGGAACAGTTTGCTAACACTGTTGTCGTGGATTCTGCAAAGTGATATTTGGGAGCTCATTGAGTGCTATGGTGAAAAAGGAAATATCCTCAGATCAAAACTTGAAAGAAGCCTTTTGAGAAACTGCATGGCCATGTGTGAATGCAAATCACAGAGTTACACTTTTCTCTTCAGGGATCCGTTTGTTAACAAATTTTCTGGAAATCGGCAATGGGATACTTCTAAGCACAATGAAGCTTACAGTGACAAAGGAAGTATCCTCAGAGGAAAACTACAAAGAATCTTTCTTAGAAACTTCTTGATGATGTGTGAATTCGTCTCACAGAGTTACACTTATGTTTCGTGGAGCAGTCCATTAACACTGTCTTTGAGGAACCTGAGAAACGTTTCGTTTGATCGCATTGAGGCCTACACTGATAAAGAAATTATCATCAGTTGAAAACGTGAAAGAAGCTATCTGAGGAACTTCCTTCTGATCTGTGAATTCATCTCACAGAGTTACACCATAGACCTCAGGAAGCAGTGTGCTAACCCTCTTTTTGTGGAATCTCCAAAGTGATATTTGGGTGCCCATAGGGGCCCAAGGAGTAAAAGTAAATATCCTCACACAATAACTAGAGAGAAGTTTTCTGAGAGATTGCTTTCTGATGTGTGACTTCATCACACAGAGTTCCAACGTTCCCTTCTTGGAACAGTTTGCTAACACTGTTGTCGTGGATTCTGCAAAGTGATATTTGGGAGCCCACAGGGGAACATGGTGAAAAAGGAATATCCTCAGATCAAAACAGGAAAGATGTCTTGTGAGAAATTGCATTGCCATGTGTGAATGCAACTCACAGAGTTACACGTTTCACTTCATTAGTTTGTTTGTTAACACAGTTTTCTGGAAATCTGGAATTAGATCTATCTTAGCGCAATGAAGCTCTCGGTGACAAAAGATATGTCGACAGATGGAAACTAGAAGGAAGCTTAGGAACTTCTTGGTGATGTGTGAATTCATCTCACAGAGTTACATTTCTCTTTCATGGAGCAGTCCATTAACACTGTCTTTGAGTAACCTGAGAAGGGCTTCTTTGGATCGTTTTGAGCCGTACGCTGATAAAGGAAATATCATCAGTTCGAAAAGTGAAAGTAACTTTCTGAGAATCTTTTTTCTGATCTGTAAATTCGTCTCACGGACTTACAACTTAGACCTCAGGAAGCAGTAGGCTACCACTCTTTTCGTGGAATCTGCAAAGTGATATTTCGGAGCCCATAGGGGCCCATGGTGAAAAATGAAATATTCTCACATAATAACTAGAGAGAAGCTTTCTGAGAGATTGGTTTCTGATGTGTTACTTCATCACACAGAGTTCCACCTTTCCCTTCCTGGAACATTTTGCTAACACTGTTGTCGTGGATTCTGCAAAGTGATATTTGGGAGCCCATAGGGGAACATGGTGAAAAAGGATATATCCACTGATCAAAACAGGAAAGAAGCCTTCTGAGAAGCTTCATTGCCATGTGTGAATGCAACTCACAGAGTTACACTTTCTCTTCAGTGATCAGTTTGCTAAAAAAGCTTTCTGGAAATCTGCAATTAGATACATCTTAGTGCAATGAAGCTCACGGTGCAAAGGAAATGTCCTCAGATGAATACTAGAAGGAAGCTTTCCTAGGAACTTCTTGGAGATGTGTGAATTCATCTCACAGAGTTACACTTATGTTTCGTGGAGCAGTCCATTAGCACTGTCTTTGAGGAACCTGAGAAGGGCTTCTTTGGATCTTCTTGAGGCCTACGCTGATAAAGGAAATATCATCAATTCAAAACTTGAAAAAAGCTGTCTGAGATTCTTCTTTCTAATCTGTGAATTCATCCCACAGAGTTACAACTTAGACCTCAGGAAGCAGTTTGTTAACACTGTTTTCATGGAATCTGCAAAGTGATATTTGGGAGCCCATAGGGGCCCATGGTGAAAAAGGAAATATCCTCAGATAATAACTAGAGGAAGCTTTCCGAGAGATTGCTTTCTGATGTGTGACTTTTTCACACAGAGTTCCACACTTCCCTTCCTGGAACATTTTGCTAACACTGTTGTCGTTCATTCTGCAAAGTGATATTTGGGAACCCATTGGGGGATATGGTGAAAAAGGAAATATTCACAGATAATATCTAGAGAGAAGCTTTCTGAGAGATTGCTTTCTGATGTGTGACTTCATCACACAGAGTTCCACCCTTCCCTTCTTGGAACAGTTTGCTAACACTGTTGTCGTGGATTCTGCAAAGTGATATTGGGAGCTCATTGAGGGCTATGGTGAAAAAGGAAATAACCTCAGATCAAAACTGGAAAGAAGCCTTCTGAGAAACTGCATTGCCATGTGTGAATGCAACCCACAGATTTACACTTTTCTCTTCAGGGATTACTTTGGTAACAAAGTTTTCTGGAAATCGGCAATGGGATACTTCTAAGCACAATGAAGCTTACGATGACAAACGAAGTATCCTCAGAGGAAAACTACAAAGAAGCTTTCTCAGAAACTTCTTGGTGATGTGTGAATTCATCCCACAGAGTTACACTTATGTTTTGTGGAGCAGTCCATTAACACTGTCTTTGAGGATCCTGAGAAAGGCTTCTTTGGATAGCACTGAGGCCTACGATGATAAAGGAATTATCGTCAGTTCAAAACGTGAAAGAAGCTTTCTGAGGAACTTGGTTCTGATCTGTGAATTCATCTCACAGAGTTACACCTTAGACCTCAGGAAGCAGTGTGCTAACCCTCTTTTCGTGGAATCTGCAAAGTGATATTTGGGAGCCCATAGGGGCCCAAGGAGTAAAAGGAAATATCCTCACATAATAACTAGAGAGAAGTTTTCTGAGAGATTGCTTTCTGATGTGTGACTTCATCACAAACAGCTCCACCCTTCCCTTCTTGGTACAGTTTGCTAACACTGTTGTCGTGGATTCTGCAAAATGATACTTGGGAGCTCATTGAGGGCTATGGTGAAAAAGAAAATATCCTCACTTCAAAACTGGAAAGAAGCCTTCTGAGAAACTGCATTACCATGTGTGAATGTAACTCACAGAGTTACACGTTTCTCTTCTGTGATCAGTTTGCTAACAAAGTTTTCTGGTAATCTGCAGTGGGATACTTCTTAGAGCAATGAAGCTTATGATGATGAAGGAAATATCCTCAGATGAAAACTAGAAAGAAACTTTCTTAGAAACTTCTTGGTGATGTGTGAATTCATCTCACAGAGTTACACTTATGTTTCGTGGAGCAGTCCATTAATGCTGTCTTTGAGGAACCTGAGGAGGGCTTCTTTGGATCGTATTTAGGCCTACACTGATAAAGGAAATATCATCAGTTCAAATTGTCAAAGAAGCTTTTTGAGAAACTTCTTTCTGTTCTGTTAATATATCTCACAGTGTTACACCTCAGCCCTCAGGAAGCAGTTTGCTAACAGTCTTTTTGTGGAATCTGCCAAGTGATATTTGGGAGCCCACGGGGACAATGGTGCAAAAGGAAATACCCTCACATAATAACTAGAGAGAAGCGTTCAAGAGATTGCTTTCTGATTTGTGACCTCATCACACAGAGTTCCACTCTTCCCTTCTTGGAACACGTTGCTAAGACTGTTGTCGTGGATTTTGCAAAGTGATATTTGTGAAATCGTTGAGGACTATGGTCAAAAAGTAAATATCCTCAGATCAAAACTGGAAAGAAGCCTTCTGACAAACTGCATTGCCATGTGTGAATACAACTCACAGAGTTACACGTTTCTCCTCAGTGATCAATATGCTAACAGAGTTTTCTGGAAATCTGCAATGGGATCTTAGCGCAATGAAGCTTACGATGAGAAAGGAAATATCCTCAGATGAAAACTAGAAAGAAGTTTTCTTGGAAACTTCTTGGTGATGTGTGAATTCATCTCACAGAGTTACACTTATGATTCATGGAGCAGTGCATTAACACTGTCTTTGAGGAACCTGAGAAGGGCTTCTTTGGATCACATTGAGGCCTACGCTGATAAAGGAAATATCATCAGTTTAAAACTTGAAAGAAGTTTTCTGAGAAACTTCTTTCTGATCTGTGAATTCATCTCACAGAGTTACAACTTAGACCTCAGGAATCAGTTTCCTAACACTCTTTTCGTGGAATCTGAAAAGTGATATTTGGGAGCGCATAGGGGCCCATGGTGAAAAAGAAAATATCCACAGATAATAAAGAGAGAGACGCTTTCTGAGAGATTGCTTTCTGAGGTGTGACTTCAGCACATAGAGTTCCACTATTCCCTTCTTGGAACAGTTTGCTAACACTGTTGTCGTGGATTTTGCAAAGTGATATTTGGGAGCTCTTTGTGGGCTAAGGTGAAAAAGGAAATATCCTCAGATCAAAGCTGGAAAGAAGCCTTCTGAGAAACTGTATTGCCATGTGTGAATGCAACTCACAGAGTTACACGTTTCTCTTCAGTGATCAGTTTGCTAACACAGTTTTCTGTTAATCTGCAATTAGATACATCTTAGTGCAATGAAGCTTACGTTGACAAAGGAATTAACTTCAGATGAAAAAAAAAAGAATCTTTCTTAGAAAATTCTTGATGATGTGTGAATTCACCTCACAGAGTTAGTCTTATGTTTCGTCGAGCAATCCATTAACACTGTCTTTGAGGAACCTGAGAAGGGCTTCTTTGGATCGTACTGAGGCCTACGCTAATAAAGGAAATGTCATCAGTTGAAAATGTGAAAGAAGCTTTCTGAGCAACTTCCTTCTGTTCTGTCAATTCATCTAAATTTGTTACAAATTAGACCTACGGAATCAGTTTGCTAACAGTGTTTTCGTGGAATGTGCAAAGTGATATTTGGGAGTACATAGTAGGCCATGGTGAATAAGGAAATATCCCCAGATAATAACTAAAGGGAAGCTTTCCTAGAGATTACTTTTTTTGTGTGGCTTCATCACACAGAGTTCCACCCTTCCCTTCTTGGAACAGTTTGATAACACTGTTGTCGTGGATTCTGCAAAGTGATATTTGGGAGCCTAAAGGGGCCCTTGGTGAAAAAGGAAATATCTTCACATAATAAGAAGAGAGAAGCTTTCTGAGAGATTGCTTTCTGATGTGTGACTTCATCACACAGAGTTCCACACTTCCCGTCTTGGAACACTTTGCTAACACTGTTGTCTTGGGTTCTACAATGTGATATTTAAGAGCCCAGAGGGGCCCATGGTGAAAAAGAAAATATCCTCACATAATAACTAGAGAGAAGCTTTCTGAGGGATTGATTTCTGATGTGTGGCTTCATCACACAGAGTTTCACCCTTTCCTCTTGGAACAGTTTACTAAAATTGTTGTCGTGGATTCTGCAACTTAATATTTGGGAGCTCATTGAGGGCTACGGTGAGAAAGAAAATATCCTCAGATCAAAACTGGAAAGAAGCCTTCTGAGAAACTGCATTGCCATGTGTGAATGCAACTCTCAGAGTTACACTTTTCTCTTCATTGATCTGTTTGCTAACAAAGTTTTCTGGAAATCTACAATTAGATACTTCTTAGCGCAACGACGCTTACGGTGACAAGGAAATATCCTCAGATGAAAACTAGAAAGAAGCTTTCTTAGAAACTTCTTGGTGATGTGTGAATTCATCTCACAGAGCTACACTTATGTTTCGTGGAGCAGTCCACTGACACTGTCTTTGAGGAATCTGAGAAGGGCTTCTTTAGATCGCATTGAGGCCTACGCTGATAAAGGACATATCATCAGTTCAAAACGTGAAAGAAGCTTTCTAGGAAACTTCTTTCTGATCTGTGAATTCATATCACAGAGTTACAACTTAAACCTCAGGAAGCAGTTTGCTAACACTCTTTTCGTTGAATCTGCAAGGTGAAATTTGGGAGCCCATAGGGGCCCATAGTAAAAAAGAAAAATATCCTCAAATAATAAGTAGAGAGAAGCTTTCTGAGAGATTGCTTTGTGATGTGTGACTTCATCACACAGAGTTCCACCCTTCCTTTCTTGGAACCGTTCGCTAACACTGTTGTCGTGTATTCTGCAAAGTGATATTGGGAGCCCAGAGGGGACCATGGTGAAAAAATAAATATCCTCACATAATAACTAGAGAGAAGCTTGCTGAGAGATTGCTTTCTGATGTGTGACTTCATCACACAGAGTTGCACCCTTCCCTTCTTGGAACAGTTTGCTGACATTGTCGTCCTGGATTCTGCAAACTGATATTTGGGAGCTCATTGAGGGCTATGATGAAAAAGAAAGTCTCCGCAGATCTAAATTGGAAAGAAGCCTTCTGAGAAATGGCATTGCCATGGGTGAATGCAACTCACAGAGTTAAAGGATACTCCTCAGTGATCACTTTGCTAACAAAGTTTTCAGGAAATCTGTAATGGGATACTTCTTAGCGCAATGAAGCTTACGGTGACAAAGGGAATATCCTCATATGAAAACTAGAAAGAAGCTTTCTTAGACACTTCTTGGTGATGTGTGAATTCATCTCGCAGAGTTACACTTATTTTTCTTGGAGCAGTCCATAAACACTGTCTTTGAGGAACCTGAGAATGCCTTCTTTGGATCCTATTGAGACGTACGGTGATAAAGGAAAAATCATCAATTCAAAACGTGACAGAAACATTCTGAGAATATTCTCTCTGATCTATGAATTCATCTCACAGTCTTACAACTTAGACCTCAGGAAGCAGTTGTCTACCACTCTTTTCGTGGAATCTGCAATGTGATATTTGGGAGCCCATAAGGGCCCATGGTGAAAAAGGAAATATCCTCCCATAATAACTAGAGAGAAGCTTTCTGAGAGATTGCTTTCTGAGGTGTGACCTCACCACACAGAGTTCCAACATTCCCTTCTTGGAACAGTTTCCTAACACTGTAGTCCTTCATTCTGCAAAGTGATATTTGGGAGCCCATAGGGGAACATGGTGAAAAAGGAAATATCCTCAGATAATAACTAGAGAGAAGGTTTCTGAGAGATTGCTTTCTGATGTGTGACTTCATCACACAGAGTTCCACCCTTCCCTTTTTGGAACAGTTTGCTAACACTGTTGTCGTGGACTCTACAAAGTGATATTTGGGAGCCCATAGGGGCCCATGGTGAAAAAGGAAATATCCTCACATAATAACTAGAGAGAAGCTTTCTGAGAGTTTGCTTTCTGATATGTGACTTCATCTCCCAGAGTTCCACCCTTCCCTTCTTGGAGCAGTATGCTAACACTGTTGTCTTGGATTCTGCAACGTGATATTTGGGAGCTCATTGAGGGCTATGGTGAAAAAGAAAATATCCTCAGATCAAAACTGGAAGGAAGCCTTCTGAGAAACTGCATTTCCGTGTGTGAATGCAACTCAAAGAGTTACACGTTTCACTTCAGTGGTCAGTTTGCTAACACAAATTTCTGGATATCTGCAATTAAGTACTTCTTAGCGCAATGAAGCTTATGGTGGCAACGGAATCATCCTCCGATGAAAACTAGAGAGAAACTTTCTTAGAAAATTCTTGGTGATGTGTGAATTCATCTCAAAGAGTTACACTTACGTTTTGTGGAGGAGTCCATTAACACTGTCTTTGAGGAACCTGAGAGAGCTTATTTGGAGACGTGTAGAGGCCTTCGCTGATAAAGGAAATATCATCAGTTCAAAACGTGAAAGAACTTTCTGAGAAACTTCTTTCTGATCTGTGTATTCGTCTCACAGAATTACAACGTAGACTTCAGGAAGCCGTTTGCTAACACTCTTTTCGTGCAATCTGCAAAGTGATATTTGGGAGCCCATAGGGGCCCATGGTGAAAAAGGAAATATCCTCAGATAATAACTACAGAGAATCTTTCTAAGGGATTGCTTTCTAATGTGTGACTTCATCACACAGAGTTCCACCCTTCCCTTCTTGGAACAGTTTGCTAACACTGTTGTTGAAAATTCTGCAAAGTGATATTTGGGAGCTCATTGAGGGCTAAGGTGAAAAAGGAAATATCGTCAGATTACAACTGGAAAGAAGCCTTCTGAGAAACTGCATTGCCATGTGTGAATGCAACTCACAGAGTTCCACGTTTCTCTACAGTGAACCGTTTGCTAACAAAGTTTTCTGCAAATCTGCTATGGGATACTTCTTCGCTCAATGAAGCTTACGGTGACAAAGGACATATCCTCAGAGGAAAACTAGAAAGAAGCTTTCTTAGAAACTTCTTGGTGATTTGTGAATTCATCTCACAGAGTTACACTTAAGTTTCTTGGAACACTCTATTAACACTGCCTTTGAGGATCCTGAGAAGGGCTTCTTTGGATCGTAGTGAGGCCTATGTTGAAAAAGGAAATATCATCAATTCAAAACGTGAGGGAACTTTTTGAGAATCTTCTGTCTGATCTGTGAATTCATCTCACAGAGTTACAACATAGAGCTCAGGAAGTAGTTTGCTAACACTCTTTTCATGGTATCTGCAACGTGATATTTGTGAGCCCATAGGATTCCCATGGTGTAAAAGGAAATATCCTCCCATAATAACCAGAGGGAAGCTTTCTGAGAGATTGCTTTCTGATGTGTGACTTCATCACACAGAGTTCCACCCGTCCCTTCTTGGAACAGTTTCCTAACCCTGTTGTGGTGGAATATGCCGAGTGATATTTGGGAGCACATAGGGGCCCATGGTGAAAAAGGAAATATCCTCACATAAAAACTAGAGAGAAGCTTTCTGAGAGATTGCTTTCTGATGTGTGACTTCATCACAAAGAGTTCCACCCTTCCATTCTTGGAACAGTTTGCTAACACTGTTGTCGTGGATTCTGCAAAGTGATATTTGGCAGCTCTTTGAGGGCTATGGCATAAAAGGAAATATCCTCCGATCAAAACTGGAAAGAAGCCTTCTGAGAAACTGCATTGCCATGTGTGAATGCAACTCACAGAGTTACACGTTTCTCTTCGGTGATCAGTTTGCTAACACAGTTTTCTGGATATCTGCAATTAGATACTTCTTAGTACAATGAAGCTTACGGTGACAAAGTAAATACCTTCAGATCAAAACTAGAAAGAAGGTTTCTTAGAAACTTCTTGTGATGTGTGAATTCATCTCACAGAGTTACACTTATGTTTCGTGGAGCAGTCCATTAACACTGTTTCTGAGGAAACTGAGAAGGGCTTCTTTGGATCGTATTGAGGCCTAGGCTGATAAAGGAAATATCATCAGTTCAAAACGTGAAATAAGCTTTCTGAGAAACCTCTGTCTGATCTGTGAATTCATCTCACAGAGTTACAACTTAGACCTGAGGATGCAGTTTGCTAACACTCTTTTCGTGGATCCTGCAAAGTGATATTTCAGCACCCATAGGGGCCCATTGTGAAAAAGGAATTATCCTCACATAAGAAATACTGAGAACCTTTCTGAGAGATTGCTTTCTGATGTGTGACTGCATCACACAGCATTCCACCCTTCGCTTTTTGGAACAATTTGCTGACACTGTTGTCGTGTATTCTGCAACGTGATTCTTGGGAGCCCATAGGGGCCCATGGTGAAAAAGAAAATATCCTCACTTGATAACCAGAGAGAAGTTTTCTGAGCGATTGCTTTCTGATGTGTGACTTCATCACACAGAGTTCCACCCTTCCCTTCTTGGAACAGGTTGCTAACACTGTTGTCGTGGATTCTGCAAAGTGATATTTGGGAAATCATTGAGGGCTATGGTGAAAAAGGAAATATCCTCAGATCAAAACTGGAAAGAAGCCTTCTGAGAAACTGCATTGTTATGTGTGAATGCATCTCACAGAGCTACACCTTTCTCTTCAGTGAACAGTTTGCTAACATAGTTTTCTGGAAATCTGCAATGGGATACTTCTTAGCGCAATGAAGCTTATGGTGACGAAGGAAATATCCTCAGATGAAAACTAGAAAGAAGCTTTCTTAGAAACATCTTGGTGATGTTTGAATTCGTCTCACAGAGTTACAATTTTATTTCATGGAGCGTTCCATTATTTCTCTCTTTCGGGAACCTGAGAAGGGCTTCTTTGGATCGTATTGAAGCCTACGCTGATAAAGGAAGTATCATCAGTTCAAAAAGTGAAAGAAGCTTTTTGAGAATCTTCTTTCTGATCTGTGAATTCATCTCACCGAAGTACAACTTAGACCTCAGGAAGCAGTTTGCTAACACTCTTTTTGTGGAATCTGCAAACTGATATTTAGGACGGCATAGGGGCCCACGGTGAAAAGGAAATATCCTCAGATAATAACTAGAGACAAGCATTCTGAGAGACTGTTTTCTGATGTGTGACTTCATCTCACAGAGTTCCAAACTTCCCTACTTGGAACAGTTTGCTAACACTGTTTTCGTGGATTCCGCAAAGTGATATTTGGGAGCTCATTGAGGGCTATGGTGAAAAAGGAAATATCCTCAGATCAAAACTGGAAAGAAACCTTCTGCAAACTGTATTGCCATGTGTGAATGCAACTCACAGAGTTACACATTTCTCTTCAGTGATCAGTTTGCTAACAAAGTTTTCTGGAAATCTGCAATGAGATACTGCTTAGCGCAATGAAGCTTTCGTGACAAAGGAAATATCGTCAGATGAAAGCCAGAAAGAAGCTTTCTTAGAAACTTCTTGGTGATGGGTGAATTCATCTCACAGAGTTACACTTATGTTTCGTGGAGCAGTCCATTAACACTCTCTTTGAGGAACCTGGGAAGGGCTTCTTGGATTGTATTGAGGCCTACGCTGATAAAGGAAATATCATCAGTTCAAAACGTGAAAGAAGCTTTCTGAGAAACCTCTTTCTGATCTTGAATTCATCTCACAGAATTACAAGTTAGACCTGAGGATGCAGTTTGCTAACACTCTTTTTGTGGAATCTGCAAAGTGATATTTGGGATCCCTTAGGGTCCCATGGTAAAAAAGGAATTATCCTCACATAAGAAATACAGACAACCTTTCTGAGAGATTGCTTTCTGATGTGTGACTGCATCACACAGAGTTCCACCCTTCCCTTTTTGGAACAGTTTGCTAACGCTGTTGTCGTGGATTCTACAAAGAGATATTTGGGAGCTCACTGAGGGCTATGGTGAAAGAGGAAATATCCTCAGATCAAAACTGGAAAGAAGTCTTCTGAGAAACTGCATTGCCATGTGTGAATGCAACTCACAGTTACACCTTTCTGTTCAGTGATCAGATTCTTAACACAGTTTTCTGGAAATCTGCAATTATATACTTCTTAGTGCAATGAAGCTTACGGTGACAAAGGAAATATCCTCAGATGAAAACTACAGAAGAAGATTTCTTAAAAACTTCATGGTGATGTGTGAATTCATCTCACAGAGATACACTTATGTTTCATGGAGCAGTCCGTTAACACTGTCTTTGAGGAACCTGAGAAGTGCTTCTTTGGATCGTATTGAGGCCTCCGCTGATAAAGGAAATATCATCAGTTCAAACGTTTAAGAAGATTTCTGAGAAGCTTCTTTCTGACCTGTGAATTCATCTCACAGAGTTACAACTTAGACCTCAGGAAGCAGTTTGCGAACACTCTTTCGTGGAATCTGAAAAGTGATAGTTAGGAGCCCTAGGGGCCCATTTTGAAATAGGAAATCTCCTCAGATAAGAACTAGAGAGAAGCTTTCTGAGAGATTGCTTTCTGATGTGTGACTTCATTACACAGACTTCCACCCTTCCCTTCTTGGAACAGTTTGCTAACACTGTTATCGTGGATTCTGTAAAGTGATGTTTTGGAGCAAAAACGGGCCCATGGTGAAAAAGGAAATATCCTCAGATAATAACTAGAGAGAAATTTTCTGAGAGATTGCTTTCTGATGTGTGACTTCATCACACAGAGTTCCCCCCTTCTCTTCTTGGAACAGTTTGCTAAGACTGTTGTCGTAGATTTTGCAAACTGGTATTTGGGAGCTCAGTGAGGGTTAAGGTGAAAAAGGAAATATGGTCATATCAAAACTGGAAAGAAGCCTTATGAGAAACTGCATTGATATGTGTGAATGCAACTCACAGAGTTACACATTTCTCTTCACTGATCAGTTTACTAACACAGTTTTCTGGAAATCTGCAATGGGATACTTCTTAGCACAATGAATCTTACTGTGACAAAGGATATATCCTCAGATGAAAACTAGAAAGAAGCTTTCTTAGAAACTTCCTGGTGATGTGTGAATTCATCTCACAGAGTTACACTTCTGTTTCATGGAGCAGTCCATTAACACTTTCCTTGAGGAACCTGAGAAGTGCTACTTCGGAACGTATTGAGGCCTACGCGGATAAAGGAAATATCATCAGTTCAAAACGTGAAAGAAAATTTCTGAGAAACTTCTTTCTGATCTGTGAATTCATCTCAGAGAGTAACAACTTAGACCTCAGGAAGCAGTTTGCTAACACTCTTTTCATCGAATCTGCAAAGTGATATTTGGGAGCCCTAGGGGCCCATGGTGAATAAGGAAATGTCCTCACATAATAACTAGAGGGAAGCTTTCTGTGAGTTTCCTTTCTGATGTGTGACTTCATCACACAGAGTACGATTCTTCCCTTCCTGGAACAGTTTGCTAACATTGTTGTCGTGGATTCTGCAAGGTGATATTTGGGAGCCCATAGGGGTCCATGTTGAAAAAGGAAACATCCTCACATAATAACTGAAGAGAAGCTTTCTAACATTTTGCTTTCTGATGTGTGACTTCATCACACAGAGTTCCACCCTTCCCTTCTTGGAACAGTTTGCTAACACTGTTGTCGTGAATTATGCAAAATGATATTTGGGACCTCATTGATGGCTATGGTGAAAAAGGAAATATCCTCAGTTCAAAACTGGAAAGAAGCCTTCTGAGAAACTGCATTGCCATGTGTGAATGCAACTCACATAGTTACACGTTTCTCTTCAGTGATCAGTTTGCTAGCAAAGATTTCTGGAAGTCTGCCATGGGATACTTCTTAGCGCAATGAAGGTTACGGTGACAAAGGAAATATCCTCAGATTAAAACTAGAAAGAAGTTTTTGTAGAAACTTCTTGTTGATGTGTGAATTCATCTCACACAGTTACACTTATGTTTCATGGAGCAGTCTATTAACACTGTCTTTGAGGAACCTGGGTAGGGCTTCCTTGTATCGCATTGAGGCCTATGCTTCTAAAGGAAAAATCATCAGTTGAAAGTGTGGAAGAAGCTTTCTGAGAAACTTCTTTCTGATCTGTGAATTCATCTCACACAGTTACACCTTATACCTCAGGAAGCGGTTTGCTTAAACTCTTTTCGTGGAATCTGCAAAGTGATATTTGGGAGCCCATAGGGGCCCATGGTGAAAAGGAAATATCATCACATAATAACTAGAGAGAAGCGTTTTGAGAGATTGCTTTCTGATGTGTGACTTCATCACAAAGAGTTCCACCCTTCCCTTCTTGAAACAGTTTGCTAACACTCTTGTCGTGGATTCTGCAAAGTGATATTTTGGAGCTCATTGAGAGCTCTGGTGAAAAAGGAAATATCCTCAAATTAAAACTGGAAAGAAGCCTTCTGAGAAACTGCATTGCTATGTGTGAATGCAACTCACAGAGTTACACTTTTCTCTTCAGTGATCAGTTTGCTAACAAAGTTTTCTGGAAATCTGCAATTAGATACTTCATAGCACAATGAAGGTTACGGTGACAAAGGAAATATCCTCAGATGAAAACAAGAAAGAAGCTTTCTTAGAACCTTCTTGGTGATGTGTGAATTCATCTCACAGAGTTACACTTATGTTTCGTGGAGCAGTCCATTAACACTGTCTTTGAGGAACCTGAGAAGGGCTTCTTTGGATCGCATTCAGGCCTACACTAATAAAGGAAATATCATCAATTCAAAACATGAAAGAAGCTTTCTGAGAAATTGCTTTCTGATCTGTGAATTCATGTCACAGAGTTCCAACTTAAACCTCAGGAAGCACTTGGCTAACACTCTTTTCCTTGAATTCGCAAGGTGATATTTGAGAGCCCCTAGGGGCCCATACTGAAAAAGGAAAAATCCTCAAATAATAACTAGAAAAAAGCTTTTCGGAGACATTGCTTTTGATGTGTGACTTCAACACACAGAGTTCCACCCTTCCCATCTTGGAACGGTTTGTTAACACTGTTGTCGTGGAATCTGCCAAGTTATATTTGGGCGCCCATAATGGTCCATGATGAAAAAGGAAAAATGTTCAGATAATAACTAGAGAGAAGCTTTCTGAGAGATTGCTTTCGGATATGTGACTTCATCACATAGAGTTCCATCCTTCCCTTCTTGGAACCGTTTTCTAACACTGTTTTCGTGGATTTTGCAAAGTCATATTTGGGAGCCCAGAGGGGACCATGGTGAAAAAGGAAATATCCTCACATAAAAACTAGCGAGAAGCTTTCTGAGAGATTGCTTTCTCATATGTGACTTCATCACACAGAGTTCCACCATTCCCTTCTTGGAAGAGTTTGCTAACTCTGTTGTGGTGGATTCTACAAAGTGATATTTCGGAACCCATCGGGGCCCATAGTGAAAAAGGAAATATCCTCAGATAATAACTAGAAAGAAGCTTGCTGAGAGATTGTTTTCTGATGTGTGACTTCATCACACAGAGTTGTACACTTTCCTTCTTGAAACAGTTTGCTGACACTGTTATCGCAGATTGTGCAAAGTGATATTTGGGAGCTCATTGAACTCTATGGTGAAAAAGGAAATATCCTCAGATGAATACTGGAAAGAAGCCTTCTGAGAAAATGCATTGCCATGTGTGAATGCAACTCACGGAGTTACACGTTTCTCTTCAGTGATCAGTTTGCTAACACAGTTTTCTGAAAATCTGCAATTGGATACTGCTTAGCGCAATGAAGCTTAAGGTGACAAAGGAATTATACACAGATGAAAACTAGAAGGAAGCTTTCTTAGAAAATTCTTGGTGATATGTGAATTCATCTCACAGAGTTACACTTATGTTTCGTGGAGCAGTCCATTAACACTGTCTTTGAGGAACCTGAGAAGGGCTTCTTTGGATCGCATTGAGGCCTACACTGATAAAGGAAATATCATCAGTTCAAAATTTGAAGGAAGCTTTCTGAGAAACTGCTTTCTGATCAGTGAGTTCATCTCACAGACTTACAACTTAGACCTCAGGAAACACTTTGCTACCACTCTTTTTGTGGAAACTGCAAAGTGATATTTGGGAGTCCATAGGGGCCCATGGTGAAAAAGGAAATATCCTCACATAATAACTATACAGAAGCTTTCTGAGAGATTGCTTTCTAATGTGTGACTTCATCACTCAGAGTTCCAACCTTCCCTTCTTGGAACACTTTGCTAACACTGTTGTCGTGGATTCTGCAAAGGGATATTTCGGAGACAATAGGGTCCCATTGTAAAAAAGGAAATATCCTCATATTATATCTAGAGAGAAGCTTTGTCGTGGATTCTGCAAAGTAATATTTGGGAGCTCATTGAGGGCTGTCGTGAAAAAGGAAATATCCTCAGATCAAAACCGGAAAGAAGCCTTCTGAGAAACTGCTTTGACATGTGTGAAGGCATCTCACAGAATTACACGATTCTCTTCAGTGATCATTTTGCTATTGCAGTATTCTGGATATCTGCAATTAGATACTTCTTAGCGCAATGAAGCTTACGGTGACAAAGGAATTACCGTCAGATGGAAACTAGAAAGAAGCTTTCTTAGAAACTTCTTGGTCATGTGTGAATGCATCTCACAGAGTTACACTTCTCTTTCGTGGAGCAGTCCATTAACACTTTCTTTGAGGAAAATCAAAAGGGCTTCTTTGGGTCGTATTGAGGCCTACGTTGATAAAGGAAATATGATCAGTTCAAAACTTGAAAAAAGCTTTCTGGGAAACTACTTTTTGATCTGTGAAATTATCTCACAGAGTTACAACTCAGACCTCAGGAAGCAGTTTGCTAACACTCTCTTGGTGGAATCTGCAAAGTGATATTTCGGAGCGATTAGGAGTCCATGTGGAAACAGGAAATATCCTCAGAAAAAAACTAGAGAGAAGGTTTCTGAGAGATTGCTTTCTGATGTGTGACTTCATCACACAGTTCCACACTTCCCTTCTTCGAGTAGTTTGCTAACACTGTTGTCGTGGATTCTCCAAAGTGATATTTAGGAGCCCTTAGGGGCCCATGGTGAAAAAGGAAATATCCTCACATAACAACTAGAGAGCAGCTGTCTGAGAGATTTCTTTCTGAGGTGTGACTTCATCACACAGAGTTCCGCCCTTCCCTTCTTGGAACAGTTTGCTAACACTGTTGTCGTGGATTCTGCAAAGTTATATTTGGGAGCCCATACGGGCCCATGGTGAAAAAGGAAATATCCTCCGATAATAACTAGAGAGAAACTTTCTGAGAGATTGTTTTCTGATGTGTGACTTCATCACACAGGGTTCCACCCTTCCCTTCTTAGAACAGCTTGCTAACACTATTGTCCTAGATTCTGTAAAGTGATATTTGGGAGACCATAGGGGCCCATGGTGAAAAAGGAAATATCCTCACATAATAACTAGAGAGAAGCTTTCTGAGAGATTGCTTTCTAACCTGTGACTTCATCACACAGAGTTCCACCCATCGCTTCTTAGAACAGTTTGCTAACACTGTTGTCCTGGATTCTGCAAAGTGATATATGGGAGCCCATAGGGGCCCAGGGTGAAAAAGGAAATACCCCACATAATAACTAGAGAGAAACTCTCTGAGAGATTACTTTCTGATGTGTGACTTCATCACACAGAGTTCCACCCTTCTCTTTTTCGAACACATTGCTAACACTGTTGTTGTGAATTCTGCAAAGTGATATTTGGGAGCCCATTGAGGGCTATGGTGAAAAAGGAAATATCCTCAGATCAAAACTGGAAAGAAGCCTTCTGAGAAACTTCATTGCCCTGTGTGAATGCAACTCACAAAATTACAAGTTTGTCTTCAGTGATCAGTTTGCTAACACAGTTTTCTTGAAATCTGCAATGGGATACTTCTTAGCGCAATGAAGCTTACGGTGACAAAGGAAATATCCTCAGATGAAAACTAGAAAGAAGCTTTCGTAGAAATCTTAGTGATGTGTGAATTCATCTCACAGAGTTACACATATGTTTAGTGGAACAGTCCATTAACACTGCGAATTCGTCTCACAGAGTTACATCTTAGACCTCAGGAAGCAGTTTGCTAACACTCTTTTCGTGGAATCTCCAAACTCATATTTGGAAGCCCATAGGGGCCCATGGTGAAAAAGGAAATATCCTCGGATAATAACGAGAGAGAAGCTTTCTGAGAGATTGCTTTCTGATGTGTGACTTCATCTCACAGAGTTCCACACTTTCCTTCATAGAACAGTTTGCTAACACTGTTGTCGTGGATTCTGTAAAGTGACATTTGGGAGACCGTAGGGGCCCATGGTGAAAAAGGAAATATCCTGTCATAGTAACTAGAGAGAAGCTTTCTGAGACATTGCTTTCTGATGTGTGACTTCATCACACAGAGTTCCACCCTTCCCTTCTTGGAACAGTTTGCTAACACAGTTGTCGCCAATTCTGCAAAGTGATATTTGGGAGCTCTTAGGGACCCATGGTGAAAAAGGAAATATCCTCACATAATAAGTAGGGAGAAGCTTTCTGAGAGATTGCTTTCTGATGTGTGTCTTCATCAAACAGAGTTCCATCCTTCCTTTCTTGGAACAGTTTGCTAACACTGTTGTCGCGGATTCTGCAAAGTGATATTTGGTAGCCCATGGAGGGCTATGGTGAAAAATTAAATATCCTCAGTACAAAACTGGAAAGAAGCCATCTGAGCAACTTCATTACCCTGTGTGAATTCTATTAACAGTGCTACACATTTCCCTTCAGTGTTCAGTGTGCTAAAACAGTTTTCTGGAAATCTGCAATTGGATACTTCTTAGCGCAACGAAGCTTACGGTGACCAAGGAAATATCCTCACATGTAAACTAGAATGAAGCTTTCTTAGAAACTTCTTGATGATGTGTGAATTCATCTCACAGAGTTAGACTTATGTTTCGTGGAGCAGTCCATTAACACTGTCTCTGAGGAACCTGAGAAGGGCTTCTTTGGATCGTATTGAGGCCTACGCTGATAAAGGAAATATCGTCAGTTGAAAACGTGAAAGAAGCTTTCTGAGAAACTTATTTGCGATCTGTGAATTCATATCACAGAGTTACAACTTAGAACTCAGGAAGCAGTTTGCTAACACTCTTTTTGTGGAATATGCAAAGTGATATTTGGGAGCCCATAGGGGCCCATGGTGAAAAAGGAAATATCCTCAGTGAAGAATTAGAGAGAAGATTTGTGAGAGATTGTTTTCTGATGTGTGACTTCATCACACAGAGTTCCACCGCCTCCTTTTTGGAACAGTATGCTAACACTGTTGTCGTATATTCTGCAATGTGATATTTGTGAGCTCATGGATGGCTATGGTGAGATAGGAAATATCCTCAGATCAATACTGGAAAGAAGCCTTCTGAGAAACTGCATTGCCCTGTGTGAATGCAACCCACATACTTACACCTTTCTCTTCAGTGGTCAGTTTGCAAGCAAAGTTTTCTGGATGTCTGCCATGGGATACTTCTTAGCGCAACGAAGCTTATGGAGACAAAAGTAATATCCTCAGATGAAAACTAGAAAGAAGGTTTCTTAGAAACATCTTTGTGATTTGTGAAATCACCTCACAGAGTTAAAATTAGGTTTCGTGGAGCAGTCCATTAACACCGTCTTTGAGGAACCTGAGAAGGGCTTCTTTGGATCGTATTGAGGCCTACGCCGATCAAGGAAATATCATCAGTTCAAAACCTAAAAGCAGCTTTTGGAGAAACTTCTTTCTGATACGTTCTTTCATCTCTCAGAATTACACCATACACCTCAGGAAGCAGTTTGCTCACTTTCTTTTCGTGTAATATGAAAAGTGATATTTGGGAGTCCGTAGGGGCCCATGGTGAAAAAGGAAACATCCTCAGATAAAAACTAGAGAGAAGCTTTCTGAGAGATTGCTTTTCTGATGTGTGACTTCATCACCCAGAGTTCCACCTTCCCTTCTTGGAACAGTTTGATAACACCGTTCTGGTGGATTCTGCAAAGTGATATTTGGGAGCTCATTAAGGGCAATGGCGAAAAAGGAAATATCCTCAGATCAAAACTGGAAGGAAGCCTTCTGAGAAACTGCATTCCCATGTGTGAATGCAACTCACAGAGTTACACGTTTCTCTTCAGTGGTCTGTTTGCTAACACAGTTTTCTGGAAATCTGCAATTAGATACTTCTTAGGGCAATGAAGCTTACGGTGACAAAGGAAATATCCTCAGATGGAAACTAGAAAGAAGTTTTATTAGAAAATTCTTGGTCATATATGAATTCATCTTGTAGAGTTACACCTACGTTTCATGGAGGAGTCCAGTAACACTGTTTTAGAGAAACCTGAGAACGGCTTCTTTGGATCCTATTGAGGCCTACGCTGATAAAGGAAATATCATGAGTTGAAAACGGGAAAGAAACTTTCTGAGAATCTTCTTTCTGATCTGTGAATTCATCTCACAGAGTAACAACTTAGATAACGGGAGGCAGTTTGCTAACACTCTTTTCGTGGAATCTGCAAAGTGATATTTGGAGCCCATAGGGGCCCTTCGTGAAAGAGGAAATATCCTCACATAATAAATAGAGAGAAGCTTCCTGAAAGATTGCTTTTTGATGTGTGTCTTCATCACACAGAGTTCCACCTTCCCTTCCGGGAACAGTTTGCTAACACTGTTGTCGTGGATTCTGCAACGTGATATTTGGGAGCTCATTGAGGGCTACGGTGAAAAAGGAAATATCCTCAGATCAAAAGTGTAAAGAAGCCTTCTGAGAAACTGCATTGCCATGCGTGAATGCAACTCACAGAGTTACACGATTCTATTCAGTGATCAGTTTGCTAACACAGTTTTCTGGAAATCTGCAATTGGATACTTCATAGCGCAATGAAGCTTATGGTGACAAAGGAGATATCCTCAGATGAAAGCTAGAAAGAATCTTTTTTAGAAAATTCTTGGTGATATTTGAATTCATCACACAGAGTTACAATTATGTTTCATGGAACAGTCCATTAACACTGTCTTTGAGGAACCTGAAAAGGGCTTCTTTGGATCGTAGTGAGACCTATGCTGATAAAGGAAATATCGTCAGTTCAAAACGTGAAAGAAACTTTCTGAGAATCTTCTTTCTGATGTGCGAATTCATCTCACAGAGTTACAACTTAGACCTCAGGAAGCAGTTTGCTAACACTGTTTTTGTGGAAGCTGCACAGTGATATTTGGGAGCCCATAGGGGCCCATGGAGAAAAAGGAAATATCCTCACTTAATAACTAGAGAGAAGCTTTGTGAGAGATTGCTTTCTCATGTGTCACTTCATCACACAGATTTCCACACTTCCCTTCTTGGAACAGTTTGCTAACACTGTTGTCGTGGATTCTGCAAGTGATACTTGGGAGCTCATTGAGGGCAACGGTGAAAAAGGAAGTATCCTCAGATCAAAACTGGAAAGAAGCCTTCTGAGAAACTTCTTTGCCATGTGTGAATGCAACTCACAAAATTACAAGTTTGTCTTCAGTGATCAGTTTGCTAACACAGTTTTCTGGAAAACTGCAATGGGATACATCTTAGCGCAATGAAGCTTACGGTGACAAAGGAAATATCCTCAGATGAAAACTAGAAAGAAGCTTTCTTAGAAACTTCTTAGTGATGTGTGAGTTCATCTCACAGAGTTACACATTTGTTTAGTGGACCAGTCCATTAACAGTGCGAATTCGTCTCACAGAGTTACATATTAGACCTCAAGAAGCAGTTTGCTAACACTCTTTTCGTGGAATCTCCAAACTGATATTTGGGAGTCCATAGGGGCCCATGGTGAAAAAGGAAATATCCTCGGATAATAACAAGAGAGAAGCTTTCTGAGAGATTGCTTTCTGATGTGTGACTTCATCAAACAGAGTTCCACCCTTCCCTTATTAGAATAGTTTGCTAACACTGTTGTCGTGGATTCTGTAAAGTGATATTTGGGAGACCATAGGGGCCCATGGTGGAAAAGGAAATATCCTCCGATAATAACTAGAGAGAAGCTTTCTGAGAGATTGCTTTCTGAAGTGTGACTTCATCACACAGAGTTCCACCCTTCCCTTCTTAGAACAGTTTGCGTACACTGTTGTCGTGTATTCTGGACAGTGATATTTGGGAGACAATAAGGGCCCATGTTGAAAATGGAAACATCCCAACATAATAACTAGAGAGAAGCTTCCTGAGAGATTGCTTTGTGATGTGTGACTGCACCACACAGAATTCCGCCCTTCCCTTCTTCGAACACTTTGCTAACACTGTTGTCGTGGGTTCTGCAAAGTGATATTTGGGAGCTCATTGAGGGCAATGGTGAAAAAGGAAATATCCTCAGATCAAAACTGGACAGAAGCCTTCAGAGAAACTGCATTGCCATGTGTGAATGCAGGACACAGAGTTACACGTTTCTATTCAGTGATCATTTTGTTAACAAAGTTTTCTCGAAATCTGCATTGGGTTACTTAGTGCAATGAAGCTTACGGGGACAAAGGAAATATCCTCAGATGAAAACTAGAAAGAAGCTTTCTTAGAATCTTCTTGATGATGTGTGAATTCATCTCCCAGACTTACACTTATGTTTCATGGAGTAGTCCATTAACACTGTCTTTGAGGACCCTGAGAAGGTCTTCTTTGGATCGCATTGAGACCAACGCTGGTAAAGGAAATATCATCAGTTCAAAACGTGAAAGAAGCTTTCTAAGAAACTTCTTTCTGATCTGTGAATTCATCTCACAGAGTTACACCTTATTCTTCAGGTAGCAGTTTGCTAACACTATTTTCGTGGAATCTGCAAAGTGATATTTGGGAGTCCATAGGGGCCCCCTGGTGCAGAAGGAAATATCCTCAGATAATAACTAGAGTGAAGCTTTCTGAGAGATTTCTTAATGATTTGCGCATTCATCTCACAGCATTCCACACTTCCCTTCTTGGAACAGTTTCTGAACCATGCTGTGGTGGATTCTGCAAAGTAATATTTGGAAGACATAGGGGCCCAAGTTGAAAAAGGAAATGTCCTCACATAATAAGTAGAAAGAAGCTTTTTGAGAGATTGGTTTCTGATGTGTGAGTTCATCACAAAGATTTCCACCCTTATGTTCTTGGGACAGTTTGCTAACACTGTTGTCTTGGATTCTTCAAAGTGATATTTGGGAGCCCATAGGGGCCCATGGTGAAAAAAGAAGTATCCTCAAATAATAACTAGAGAGAAGGTTTCAGAGAGATTGCTTTCTGGTGTGTGACTTCATCACACAGATTCCCACCATTCCCTTCTTTGAACAGTTTCCTAACACTCTTGTCGTGGATTCTGCAAAGTGATATTTGGGAGCTCATTGAGCACTATGGTGAAAAAGGAAATATCCTCAGATCAAACCTGGAAAGAAGCCTTCTGAGAAACTGCATTGCCATGTGTGAATGCCACTCACCGAGTTACACATTTCTCTTCAGTGATCTGTATGCTAAAAACGTTTTCTGGAAATCTGCAATGAGATACTTCTTAGAGGAATGATGCTTACGGTGAAAAAGGAAATATCCTCAGATGAAAGCTAGAAAGCAGCTTTCTTAGAAAATTCTTGGTGATGTGTGAATTCAACTCATAGAGTTACACTTATGTTTCGTGGAGCAGTACATGAACACTGACATTGAGGCACCGGAGAATTGCTTCCTGGATCGTATTGAGGGCTACGCTGATAAAGGAAATATCATCAGTTCAAAATGTGAACGAAGCTTTCTGAGAAACCTCTTTCTGATCTGTGAATTCTTCTCACAGAGTTACAACTTAGACCTCAGGAAGCAGTTTGCTAACACTGTTGTCGTGGATTCTGCAAAGTGATATTTGGGAGCCCATAGGGTCCCATGGCGTAAAAGGAAATATCCTCACATAATAACGAGAGAAAAGCTTTCTGAGAGATTGCTTTCTGATGTGTGACTTCATCACACAGAGTTCCACTCTTCCCTTCTTGGAACAGTTTGCTAACACTGTTGTCTTGGATTCTACAAAGTGATATTTGGGAGTTCATTGAGGGCTATGGTGAAAAAGGAAATATCCTCAGATCAAAACTGGAAAGAAGCCTTCTGAGAAACTGCATTTCCATGTGTGAATGCATCTCACAGAGCTTCAGTGATCAATTTGTTAACACAGTTTCTGGAAATATGCAATGGGATACTTCTCAGCGCAATGAAGCTTACGGTGAAAAAGGAAATATCCTCAGATGAAAAATTGAAGGAAGCTTTCTTAGAAACTTCTTGATGGTATGTGAATTCATCTCACAGAATTACACATATGTTTCTTGAAACAGTACATTAACACTCTCTTTGAGGAACCTACGAAGGGGTTCTTTGGATCGCATTGAGGCCTACGCTGGCAAAGGAAATATCATCAGTTCAAAACGTGAAAGAAGCTTTCTGAGGAACTTCTTTCTGATCTGTGAATTCATCTCACTGAGTTACAACTTAGAACTCGGGAAACAGTTTGCTAACACCCTTTTCGTGGAATCTACAAAATGATATTTCGGAGCCCATAGGGGCCCATGGTGAAAAAGGAAATATCCTCAGATAATAACTAGAGAGAAGCTTTATGAGAGATTGATTTCTGATTTGTGACTTCATCACACAGAGTTCCACCGTTCCCTTCTTGGAAGAGTTTGCTAACACTGTTGTCGTGGATTCTGCAAAGTTATATTTGGGAGCTCATTGAGGGCTTTGATGAAAAAGGAAATATCCTCAGATCAAAACTGGAAAGAAGCCTTCTGAGAAACTGCATTGCCATGTGTCAATGCAAGTCACAGAGTTACACGTTCCTCTTCAGTTGTCAGTTTGCTAACACAGTTTTCTGGAAATCTGCAATGGGATACTTTTGTGCGGAATGAAGCTTACGGTGACAAAGGAAATATCCTCAGATGAAAAGTAGAAAGAAACTTTCTTAGAAAATTCTTGGTGATGTGTGAATTCATCTCACAAAGTTACACTGATGTTTCGTTGAGCAGTACATGAACTCTGTCTTTGAGGAACAGGAGAAGGGCTTTTTGATCGCATTGAGTCCCATGCTGATAAAGGATATATAATCAGTTCAAAACGTGAAAGAAGCCTTCTGAGAAACTTCTTTTGGATCTGTGAATTCATGTCACAAAGTTACAATTTAGACATCAGGGAGCAGTTGCTTACCTTTTTCGTGGAATCTGCAAACTGATATTTTGGAGCCCATAGTGGCCCATGGTGAAAAAGGAAATATCTTCAGATAATAATTAGAGAGAAGCTTTGTGAGAGATTGCTTTCTGATGCGTGACTTCATCACACAGAGTTCCACCCTTCCTTTCTTGGAACAGTTTGCTAACACTGTTGTCGTGGATACTGCAAAGTGATATTTGGGAGCCCATAAGGGCCCATGGTGAAAAAGGAAATATCCTCATATAATAATTGCAGAGAAGCTTTCTGAGAGGTTGCTTTCTGATGTGTGACTTCATCACACAGAGTTCCACCCCTCCGTTCTTGGAGCAGTTTGCTAACACTGTTGTTGTGGATTCTGCAAAGTGATATTTGGGAGTACATAGGGCCCATGGTGAAAAAGGAAATATCCTCACATAATAAGTAAAGAGAAGCTTTCTAAGAGATTGCTTTCTGGTGTGTGACTTCATCACACAGAGTTCCCCCCTTCCCTTTTTGGAACAGTTTGCAAAGACTGTTGTCGTTGATTCTGCAAAGTGATATTTGTGAGCTCTTTGAGGGCTATGGTGAAAAAGGAAATATCCTCAGTTAAAAACTGGAAAGAAGCCTTCTGAGAAACTGCATTGCCATGTGTGAATACAACTCACAGAGTTACACGTTTCTCTTCAGTGATCAGTTTGCTACTAAATTTTCTGGAAATCTGCAATGGGATACTTCTTAGCGCAATAAAGCTTACGGTGACAAAGGAAATATCCTCAGATGAAACTAGAAAGAAGTTTCGTAGAACTTCTTAGTGATGTGGAATTCTCCTCACAGAGTTACACTTGAGTTTCGTGGAGCCGTCCATTGACACGGTCTCTGAGGAACCTGAGAAGGGCTTCTTTCGATTGCATTGAGGCCTACGCTGATAAAGGAAATATCATCAGTTCAAAACGGGAAAGAAGCTATCTCAGAAACTTCTTGCTGCTCTGTGAATTCATCTCACAGAGTTACAACTTAGACCTCAGGGAAGCAGGTTCGCTAACACTCTTTTCGTGGAATCTGCAAAGTGATATTTGAGCCCTAGGGGCCCACTGGGAAAAAGGAAATATCCTCAATAATAACTACAGAGAAGCTTTCTGAGAGATTGCTTTCTGATGGTGACTTCATCACACAGATTTCCACCCTTCCCTTCTTGGAAGAGTTTGCTAACACGGATGTCGTGAATTCTGCAAAGTGATATTTGGGAGCTTATTGAGGGCTATGGTGAAAAAGGAAATATCCTCATCCGCAATCAAAACTGGAAGGAAGCCTCCTGAGAAACTGCATTGCCATGTGTTGCATGCAATCACAGAGTTACACGTTTCTGCTTCATGATCAGTTGCTAACACAGTTTTCTGGAAACTCTGCAATTGAGATACTTGCTTAGGCGCAATGACGAGCTTTGGTTTACAAAGGAAATATCCTCAGAAAAAATAGAAAAATATTTCTTAGAAACATCTTGGTGATGCGTGAATTCATCTCCAGAGGTACCCTTATTTTCTTGAGCAGTCCATTAACACTGTCTTTGGGAAACTGAGAAGGCTTTCTTTGGATCGAATTGAGGCCTATGATGAAAAGGAAATATCATCCGTTCAAAACGTGAAAGAAGTTTTCTGAAACCTTCTTTCGACTGTGAATCATCTGCACAGAGTTACACACTTCGACCTCAGAAGCAGTTGCTAACAATCTTGTCGTGGAATCTGCAAATGTGATATTTGGGAGCCCATAGGGGCCCATGGATAAAAGTGAAATATCCTCAGATAATAACTGAGAGCGAAGCTTTCTGAGATGCTTTCTGGATGTTGACTTTCATTCAATCAACAAAAACAGTTCAATTTCCCTTCTTGAACATTTGCTGCACACTTTTGTCGTGGATTCTGCAAAGTTGATATTTGGGAGCCCTAGGGGCCCATGGTGAAAAATGAAACAGATCTCACAGCTAATATACCGAGATGAAGCCTTCTGGAGATTGCTTTTCTGATGATACTTCATCACACAAGATTTACCACCCTTCCCTTCTTGAGAGCCTCTAACACTGTTGTCCGGGATCCTGCAAAGAGATATTTGGAGAGCCCTTAGCGGCCACATGTGAAAAAGGAAATATCCATTAATAATAATAGAGGAATCTTTCTCTTAGATGCTTTCAGATTGAATACTTCATCAAACAGAGTTCAACCCTTCCGTTCTTGGAACAATTGGCTAACACTATTTTCATGGAATCTGCCAAGTGATGATTTGGGAGCCCCTAGAGGCCCATTGGTGAAAAGGAAATATCCTCAGATAATAACTAGAGAGAGAAGCTCTCTGAGAGATTGCTTTCGGATGTGTGACTCATCACACAGAGGTTCCACCCTTCGTTCTTGGAACAGTTTGCTAAACACTGGTTTTCGTGGATTCTGCAGGTGATATTTGGCAGCTCATTGTAAAGATCCTTGGTGAAAAAGGAAATATCATCTGATCAAAACTGTAAAGGAGCCTTCGACTGAGAAAATGCCATTTTGTGGTGTGAATGCAATTACAGAGTTTACACTGTGTCCTCAAGTGATCAGTTTGTACACAAGTTTTCTGAAATCTGCAATAGATAATTCTTAGCACAGTATGAAATATGGTGACAGGAAATATCCTCAGATGGAAACTA
>NC_044569.1:51348392-51353257 GCF_007565055.1 Rhinopithecus roxellana | reverse complement strand
CCATGTGTGAATGCAACTCACAGAGTTACACGTTTCTCTTCAGTGATCAGTTTGTTAACACAGTTTTCTGGAAATCTGCAATTTGGTATTTCATAGCGCAATGAACCTGACGGTGACAAAGGAGATATCCAGAGATGAAAACTAGAAAGTAGCTTTCTTAGAAGCTTCTTGGTTATGTGTGAATTCATCTGACAGAGTTACACTTATGTTTCGTGGAGGAGTCCATTAACACTGTCTTTGAGGAAGCTCAGAAGGGCTTCCTTGGATCGCCTCGAGGCCTACGCTGATAAAGGAAATTTCATCCGTTCACAACGTGAAAGAAGAAGTTTCTGTGAAACTTCTTTCTGATCTGTGAATTCATCTCACAGAGTTACAACCTATGCCTCAAGAAGCAGTTTGCTAACACTCTTTTCGTGGAATCTGCAAAGTGATATTTGGTAGCCCATAGGGGCCCATGGTGAAAAAGGGAATGTCCTCACATAATAACTACAGAGAAACTTTTTGATAGATTGCTTTCTGATGTGTGACTTCATCACACAGAGTTCCACCCTTCCCTTCTTGGAACAGTTTGCTAACACTGTTGTCGTGGATTCTGCCAAGGTATATTTGGGAGCTCATTGAGGGCTTGGGTGAAAAAGGAATTATCCTCACATAATAACTAAAGAGAAGCTTTCTGAGAAACTGCATTGCCATGTGTGAATGCAACTCACAGAGTTACACGTATCTCTTCAGTGATCAGTTTGTTAACACAGTTTTCTGGAAATCTGCAATTTGGTATTTCATAGCGCAATGAACCTGACGGTGACAAAGGAGATATCCAGAGATGAAAACTAGAAAGAAGCTTTCTTAGCTCTTGGTGATGTGTGAATTCATCTCACAGAGTTACACTTATGTTTCGTGGAGCAGTCCATTAACACTGTCTTTGAGGAAGCTGAGAAGGGCTTCCTTGGATCGCATTGAGGCCTACGCTGATAAAGGAAATTTCATCCGTTCACAACGTGAAAGAAGGCTTTCTGAGAGAACTTCTTTCGATCTGTGAATTCATCTCACGAGCTTAAAACCTATGCTCAAGAAGCAGTTGTCTAACACTCTTTTCGTGGAATCTGCAAAGTGCTATTTTGGTAGCCCAGTAGGGGCCCATGGTGAAAAAGTGGAATGTCCTCACATTACTCATAACTACAGAGAAACTTTCTCAAGAGACTTGCTTTTCTGATGTGTGACTCATCACACAGAGTTCCACACTTCCTTCTTGGAACAGTTTTCGTTCAAACACTGTTCTTGTGGATTCTGCAAAAGGTATATTTGGGAAGCTCAATTGAGTGCTAGGGTGAAAAAGGAATTATCCTCACATAATAACTAAAGAGAAGCTTCTGAGAAACTGCATTGCCATGTGTGAATGCAACTCACAGAGTTACACGTTTCTTCTTCAGTGATCAGTTTGTTAACACAGTTTCTGGAAATCTGCAGTTTGGTATTTCATAGCGCAATGAAACCTGACAGTGACAAAGGAGATATCAGAGATGAAAACTAGAAAGAAGCTTTAGAAACTTCTTGGTGATGTGTGAATTCATCTCACAGAGTTACACTTATGTTTCGTGGAGCAGTCCATTAACACTGTCTTTGAGGAAGCTGAGAAGGGCTTCCTTGGATCGCATTGAGGCCTACGCTGATAAAGGAAATTTCATCCGTTCACAACGTGAAAGAAGCTTTCTGAGAAACTTCTTTCTGATCTGTGAATTCATCTCACAGAGTTACAACCTATGCCTCAAGAAGCAGTTTGCTAACACTCTTTTCGTGGAATCTGCAAAGTGATATTTGGTAGCCCATAGGGGCCCATGGTGAAAAGGGAATGTCCTCACATAAAACTACAGAGAAACTTTCTGAGAGATTGCTTTCTGATGTGTGACTTCATCACACAGAGTTCCACCCTTCCCTTCTTGGAACAGTTTGCTAACACTGTTCTCGTGGATTCTGCAAAGGTATATTTGGGAGCTCATTGAGGGCTAGGGTGAAAAAGGAATTATCCTCACATAATAACTAAAGAGAAGCTTTCTGAGAAACTGCATTGCCATGTGTGAATGCAACTCACAGAGTTACACGTTTCTCTTCAGTGATCAGTTTGTTAACACAGTTTTCTGGAAATCTGCAATTTGGTATTTCATAGCGCAATGAACCTGACGGTGACAAAGGAGATATCCAGAGATGAAAACTAGAAAGCAATTTCTTAGAAACTTCTTGGTGATGTGTGAATTCATCTCACAGAATTACACTTATGTTTCGTGGAGCAGTCCATTAACACTGTCTTTGAGGAAGCTGAGAAGGGCTTCCTTGGATCGCATTGAGGCCTACGCTGATAAAGGAAATTTCATCCGTTCACAACGTGAAAGAAGCTTTCTCAGAAACTTCTTTCTGATCTGTGAATTCATCTCACAGAGTTACAACATATACCTCAAGAAGCAGTTTGGTAACACTCTTTTCGTGGAATCTGCAAAGTGATATTTGGTAGCCCATAGGGGCCCATGGTGATAAAGGGAATGTCCTCTCATAATAACTACAGAGAAACTTTCTGAGAGATTGCTTTCTGATGTGTGACTTCATCACACAGAGTTCCACCCTTCCCTTCTTGGAACAGTTTGCTAACACTGTTCTCGTGGATTCTGCAAAGGTATATTTGGGAGCTCATTGAAGTCAAGGGTGAAAAAGGAATTATCCTCACATAATAACTAAAGAGAAGCTTTCTGAGAAACTGCATTGCCATGTGTGAATGCAACTCACAGAGTTACACGTTTCTCTTCAGTGATCAGTTTGTTAACACAGTTTTCAGGAAATCTGCAATTTGGTATTTCATAGCGCAATGAACCTGATGGTGACAAAGGAGATATCCAGAGATGAAAACTAGAAAGAAGCTTTCTTAGAAACTTCTTGGTGATGTGTGAATTCATCTCACAGAGTTACACTTATGTTTCGTGGAGCAGTCCATTAACACTGTCTTTGAGGAAGCTGAGAAGGGCTTCCTTGGATCGCATGGAGGCCTACGCTGATAAAGGAAATTTCATCCGTTCACAATGTTAAAGTAGCTTTCTGAGAAACTTCTTTCTGATCTGTGAATTCATCTCACAGAGTTACTACCTATGCCTCAAGAAGCAGTTTGAACTCTTTTCGTGGAATCTGGAAAGTGATATTTGGTAGCCCATAGGGGCCCATGGTGGAAAAAGGAAATGTCCTCACATAAAACTACAGAGAAACTTTCTGAGAGATTGCTTTCTGATGTGTGACTTCATCACACAGAGTTCCACCCTTCCCTTCTTGGAACAGTTTGCTAACACTGTTCTCGTGGATTCTGCAAAGGTATATTTGGGAGCTCATTGAGGGCTAGGGTGAAAAAGGAATTATCCTCACATAAAACTAAAGAGAAGCTTTCTGAGAAACTGCATTGCCATGTGTGAATGCAACTCACAGAGTTACACGTTTCTCTTCAGTGATCAGTTTGTTAACACAGTTTTCTGGAAACCTGCAATTTGGTATTTCATAGCGCAATGAACCAGACAGTGACAAAGGAGATATCCAGAAATGAAAACTAGAAAGAAGCATTCTTAGAAACTTCTTGGTGATGTGTGAATTCATCTCACAGAGTTACACTTATGTTTCGTGGAGAAGTCCATTAACACTGTCTTTGAGGAACCTGAGAAGGGCTTCGTTGGATCGCATTGAGGCCTACGTTGATAAAGGAAATTTCATCCGTTCACAATGTGAAAGAAGCTTTCTGAGAAACTTCTTTCTGATCTGTGAATTCATCTCACAGAGTTAAAACCTATGCCTCAAGAAGCAGTTTCCTAACACTCTTTTCGTGGAATCTGCAAAGTGATATTTGGTAGCCCATAGGGGCCCATGGTGAAAAAGGAAATGTCCTCACATAATAACTACGGAGAAACTTTCTGAGAGATTGCTTTCTGATGTGTGACTTCATCACACAGAGTTACACCCTTCCCTTCTTGGAACAGTTTGCTAACACTGTTCTCGTGGATTCTGCAAAGGTATATTTGGGAGCTCATTGAGGGCTAGGGTGAAGAAGGAATTATCCTCACATAATAACTAAAGAGAAGCTTTCTGAGAAACTGCATTGCCATGTGTGAATGCAACTCACAGAGTTACACGTTTCTCTTCAGTGATCAGTTTGTTAACACAGTTTTCTGGAAATCTGCAATTTGGTATTTCATAGCCCAATGCACCTGACGGTGACAAAGGAGATAAACAGAGATGAAAACTAGAAAGAAGCTTTCTTCGAAACTTCTAGGTGATGTGTGAATTCATCTCACAGAATTACACTTATGTTTCGTGGAGCAGTCCATTAACACTGTCTTTGAGGAAGCTGAGAAGGGCTTCCTTGGATGCATTGGCCTACGCTGATAAAGGAAATTTCATCCGTTCACAACGTGAAAGAAGCTTTCTGAGAAACTTCTTTCTGATCTGTGAATTCATCTCACAGGGTTAAACCTATGGCTCAAGAGCAGTTTGCTAACACTCTTTTCGTGGAATCTGCAAAGTGATATTTGGTAGCCCATAGGGGCCAGGGTGAAAAAGGGAATGTCCTCACATAATAACTACAGAGAAACTTTTGAGACATTGCTGATGTGTGACATTCACACAGAGTTCCACACTTCCCTCTTGGAAAGTTTGCTAACACGTTTCGTGGATTCTGCAAAGGTATTTGGGGAGCTCATGAGGGCTAGGGTGAAAAGGAATTATCCACATAATAAATAAAGGAGAAGCTTTCTGAGAAACTGCATTGCCATGTGTGAATGCAACTCACAGAGTTACACGTTTCTCTTCAGTGATCAGTTTTGTTCACAGTTCTGGAAATCTGC
>NC_044569.1:50998967-51003051 GCF_007565055.1 Rhinopithecus roxellana | reverse complement strand
ACTTCTTGGTGATGTGTGAATTCATCTCACAGAGTTACACTTATGTTTCGTGGAGCAGTCCATTAACACTGTCTTTGGGGAAACTGAGAAGGGCTTCTTTGGATCACATTGAGGCCTACGCTGATAAAGGAAATTTCATCCGTTCAAAACGTGAAAGAAGCTTTCTGAGAAACTTCTTTCTGATCTGTGAGTTCATCTCACAGAGTTACAACCTCTGCCTCAAGAAGCAGTTTGCTAACACTCTTTTCGTGGAATCTGCAAAGTGATATTTGGGAGCCTATTGGGGCCCATGGTGATAAAGCAATATCCTCACATAATAACTAAAGAGAAGCTTTCTGAGAAACTGCATTGCCAAGTGTGAATGCAACTCACAGAGTTACACGTTTCTCTTCAGTGATCAGTTGTTAGCACAGTTTTCTGGAAATCTGCAATTAGATACTTCATAGCGCAATGAACATTACAGTGACAAAGGAAATATCCACAGATGAAAACTAGAAAGAAGCTTTCTTAGAAACTTCTTGGTGATGTGTGAATTCATCTCACAGAGTTACACTTATGTTTCGTGGAGCACTCCATTAACACAGTCTTTTGGAAACTGAGAAGGGCTTCTTTGGATCACATTAAGGCCGACGCTGATAAAGGCAATTTCATCCGTTCAAAACGTGAAAGAAGCTTTCTGAGAAACTTCTTTCTGATCTGTGAGTTCATCTCTCAGAGTTACAACCTCTGCCTCAAGAAGCAGTTTGCTAACACTCTTTTCGTGGAATCTGCAAAGTGATATTTGGAGCCTATTGGGGCCCATGGTGATAAAGGAAATATCCTCACATAATAACTAAAGAGAAGCTTTCTGAGAAACTGCATTGCCAAGTGTGAATGCAACTCACAGAGTTACACTCTTCTTTCATGATCAGTTTGTTAGCACAGTTTTCTGGAAATCTGCAATTAGATACTTCATAGCGCAATGAACATTACAGTGACAAAGGAAATATCCACAGATGAAAACTAGAAAGAAGCTTTCTTAGAAACTTCTTGGTGATGTGTGAATTCATCTCACAGAGTTACACTTATGTTTCGTGGAGCAGTCCATTAACACTGTCTTTGGGGAACTGAGAAGGGCTTCTTTATCACATTGAGGCCTACGCTGATAAAGGAAATTTCATCCGTTCAAAACGTGAAAGAAGCTTTCTGAGAAACTTCTTTCTGATCTGTGAGTTCATCTCACAGATTACAACCTCTGCCTCAAGACAGTTTGCTAACACTCTTTTCGTGGAATCTGCAAAGTGATATTTGGGAGCCTATTGGGCCCATGGTGATAAAGGAAATATCCTCACATAATAACTAAAGAGAAGCTTTCTGAGAAACTGCATTGCCAAGTGTGAATGCAACTCACAGAGTTACACGTTTCTCTTCAGTGATCAGTTTGTTAGCACAGTTTTCTGGAAATCTGCAATGAGATACTTCATAGCGCAGTGAACATTACAGTGACAAAGGAAATATCCACAGATGAAAACTAGAAAGCTTTCTTAGAAACTTCTTGGTGATGTGTGAATTCATCTCACAGAGTTACACTTATGTTTCGTGGAGCAGTCCATTAACACTGTCTTTGGGGAACTGAGAAGGGCTTCTTTGGATCACATTGAGGCCTACGCTGATAAAGGAAATTTCATCCGTTCAAAACGTGAAAGAAGCTTTCTGAGAAACTTCTTTCTGATCTGTGAGTTCATCTCACAGAGTTACAACCTCTGCCTCAAGAAGCAGTTTGCTAACACTCTTTTCGTGGAATCTGCAAAGTGATATTTGGGAGCCTATTGGGGCCCATGGTGATAAAGGAAATATCCTCACATAATAACTAAAGAGAAGCTTTCTGAGAAACTGCATTGGCAAGTGTGAATGCAACTCACAGAGTTACACGTTTCTCTTCAGTGATCAGTTGTTAGCACAGTTTTCTGGAAATCTGCAATTAGATACTTCATAGCGCAATGAACATTACAGTGCCAAAGGAAATATCCACAGATGAAAACTAGAAAGAAGCTTTCTTAGAAAATTCTTGGTGATGTGTGAATTCATCTCACAGAGTTACACTTATGTTTCGTGGAGCAGTCCATTAACACTGTCTTTGGGGAAACTGAGAAGGACTTCTTTGGATCACATTGAGGCCTACGCTGATAAAGGAAATTTCATCCGTTCAAAACGTGAAAGAACTTTCTGAGAACTCTCGATTTGTTGGAGTTCATCTCACAGAGTACAAACCTCGCGTGCCTCAAGAAGCAGTTTGCTAACACTCTTTTCGTGGAATCTGCAAAGTGATATTTGGGAGCCTTTGGGGCCCATGGTGATAAAGGAAATATCCTCACATAATAACTAAAGAGAAGCTTCTGAGAAACTGCATTGCCAAGTGTGAATGCACTCACAGAGTTACACGTTCTTTCAGTGATCAGTTTGTTAGACAGTTTTCTGGAAAATCTGCAATTAGATACTTCATAGCGCAATGAACATTACAGTGACAAAGGAAATATCCACACGATGAAACTAGAAAGAAGCTTTTTCTTAGAAACTTCTTGGTGATGGTGAATTCATCTCACGAGTTACACTTGTTTCGTGGATCAGTCCATTAACACTGTCTTTGGGGAACTGAGAAGGGCTTCTTTGATCACATTGAGCCTACGCTGATAAAGAAATTTCATCCGTTCAAAACGTGAAAGAAGCTTTCTGAGAAACTTCTTCTGATCTGTGAGTTCATCTCACAGAGTTACAACCTCTACCTCAAGAAGCAATTTGCTAACACTCTTTTCGTGGAATCTGCAAAGTGATATTTGGAGCCTATTGGGGCCCATGGTGTAAAGGAAATATCCTCACATAATAACTAAAGAGAAGCTTTTGAGAAACTGCATTGCCAAGTGTGAATGCAACTCACAGAGTTACACGTTTCTCTTCAGTGATCAGTTGTTAGCACAGTTTTCTGGATACTGCAATTAGATACTTCATAGCGCAATGAACATTACAGTGACAAGGAAATATCCACAGATGAAAACTAGAAAGAAGCTTTCTTAGAAACTTCTTGGTGAGTGTGAATTCATCTCACAGAGTTACACTTATGTTTTCGTGGAGCAGTCCATTAACAACTGTCTTTGAGGAATCTGGGAAGGGCTTCTTTGGATCACATTGAGGCCTAGCTGATAAAGGAAATTTCATCGTTCTCAAAACGAAAGAAGCTTTCTGAAAAACTTCTTTCTGTCTGTGTTCATCTCACAGAGTTACAACCTCTGCCTCAAGAAGCAGTTTGCTAACACTCTTTTCGTGGAATCTGCAAAGTGATATTTGGGAGCCTATTGGGCCCATGGTGATAAAGGAAATATCCTCACATAATAACTAAAGAGAAGCTTTCTGAGAAACTGCATTGCCATGTGTGAATGCAACTCACAGAGTTACACGTTTCTCTTCAGTGATCAGTTGGTTAGCACAGTTTTTTCTGGAAATCTGCAATTAGATACTTCATAGTGCAATGAACATTACAGTGACAAAGGAAATATCCACAGATGAAAACTAGAAAGAAGCTTTCATAGAAACTTCTTGGTGATGTGTGCATTCTTCACAGATTACACTTATGTTTCGTGGAGCAGTCCATTAACACTGTCTTTGAGGAATGAGAAGTGGCTTCTTGGATCCATTGAGGCCTACGCTGATAAAGAAATTTTCATCCGTTCAAAACGGGAAAGAAGCTTTCTGAGAAACTTCTTTCTGATCAGTGAGTTCATCTAACAGAGTTACAACCTCTGCCTCAAGAAGCAGTTTGCTAACACTCTTTTCGTGAATCTGCAAAGTGATATTTGGAGCTATTGGGGCCCATGGTGATAAAGGAAATATCCTCACATAAAACTAAGAGAAGCTTTCTGAGAAACTGCATTGCCAAGTGTGAATGCAACTCACAGAGTTACAAGTTTCTCTTCAGTGATCAGTTTGTTAGCACAGTTTCTGGAAATCTGCAATTAGAATACTCATAGCGCAATGAACATTACAGTGACAAAGGAAATATCCACAGATGAAAACTAGAAAGAAGCTTTCTTAGAAACTTCTGGTGATGTGG
>NC_044569.1:50990222-50998867 GCF_007565055.1 Rhinopithecus roxellana | reverse complement strand
CAGATTCCACGAAAAGAGTGTTAGCGAAACTGCTTCTTGAGGCAGAGGTTGTAACTCTGTGAGATGAACTCACAGATCAGAAAGAAGTCTCTCAGAAAGCTTCTTTCACGTTTTGAACGGATGAAATTTCCTTTAGCGTAGGCCTCAATGTGATCCAAAGAAGCCCTTCTCAGATCCTCAAAGACAGTGTTAATGGACTGCTCCACGAAACATAAGTGTAACTCTGTGAGATGAATTCACACACACCAAGAAGTTTCTAAGAAAGCTTCTTTCTAGTTTTCATCTGTGGATATTTCCTTTGTCACTGTAATGTTCATTGCGCTATGAAGTATCTAATTGCAGATTTCCAGAAAACTGTGCTAACAAACTGATCACTGAAGAAAAATGTGTAACTCTGTGAGTTGCATTCACCCATGGCAATGCAGTTTCTCAGAAAGCTTCTCTTTAGGTATTATGTGAGGATATTTCCTTTATCACCATGGGCCCCAATAGGCTCCCAAATATCACTTTGTAGATTCCACGAAAAGAGTGTTAGCAAACTGCTTCTTGAGGCAGAGGTTGTAACTCTGTGAGATGAACTCACAGATCAGAAGGAAGTTTCTCAGAGAACTTCTTTCACGTTTTGAACGGATGAAATTTCCTTTATCAGCGTAGGCCTCAATGTGATCCAAAGAAGCCCTTCTCAGATTCCTCAAAGACAGTGTTAATGGACTGCTCCCCGATACATAAATGTAACTCTGTGAGATGAATTCACACATCACCAAGAAGTTTCTAAGAAAGCTTCTTTCTAGTTTTCATCTGTGATGATATTCCTTTGTCACAGTAATGTTCATTGCGCTATGAAGTTATCTAATTGCAGATTTCCAGAAAACTGTGCTAACAAACTGATCACTGAAGAGAAACGTGTAACTCTGTGAGTTGCATTCACACATGGCAATGCAGTTTCTCAGAAAGCTTCTCTTTAGTTATTATGTGAGGATATTTCCTTTATCACCATGGCCCCAATAGGCTCCCAAATATCACTTTGCAGATTCCACGAAAAGAGTGTTAGCAAACTGCTTCTTGAGGCATAGTTTGTAACTCTGTGAGATGAACTCACAGAATCGATAAAGAAGTTTCTCAGAAAGCTTCTTTCAGTTTTGAACGGATGAAATTTCCTTTATCAGCGTAGTCCTCAATGTGATCCAAAGAAGCCCTTCTCAGATTCCTCAAAGACAGTGTTAATGGACTGCTCCACGAAACATAAGTGTAACTCTGTGAGATGAATTCACACATCACCAAGAAGTTTCTAAGAAAGCTTCTTTCTAGTTTTCATCTGTGGATATTTCCTTTGTCACTGTATGTTCATTGCGCTATGAAGTATCTAATTGCAGATTTCCAGAAAACTGTGCTAACAAACTGATCACTGAAGAGAAACGTGTAACTCTGTGAGTTGCATTCACACATGGCAATGCAGTTTCTCAGAAAGCTTCTCTTTCGGTATTATGTGAGGATATTTCCTTATCACCATGGGCCCCAATAGGCTCCCAACTATCACTTTGCAGATTCCACGAAAAGAGGGTTAGCAAACTGCTTCTTGAGGCAGAGGTTGTAACTCTGTGAGATGAACTCACAGATCAGAAAGAAGTTTCTCAGAAAGCTTCTTTCACGTTTTGAACGGATGAAATTTCCTTTATCAGCGTAGGCCTCAATGTGATCCAAAGAAGCCCTTCTCAGATTCCTCAAAGACAGTGTTAATGGACTGCTCCACGAAACATAAGTGTAACTCTGTGAGATGAATTCACACATCACCAAGAAGTTTCTAAGAAAGCTTCTTTCTAGTTTTCATCTGTGGATATTTCCTTTGTCACTGTAATGTTCATTGCGCTATGAAGTATCTAATTGCAGATTTCCAGAAAACTGTGCTAACAAACTGATCACTGAAGAGAAACGTGTAACTCTGTGAGTTGCATTCACACATGGCAATGCAGTTTCTCAGAAAGCTTCTCTTTAGTTATTATGTGAGGATATTTCCTTTATCACCATGGGCCCCAATAGGCTCCCAAATATCACTTTGCAGATTCCACGAAAAGAGTGTTAGCAAACTGCTTCTTGAGGCAGAGGTTGTAACTCTGTGAGATGAACTCACAGATCAGAAAGAAGTTTCTCAGAAAGCTTCTTTCACGTTTTGAACGGATGAAATTTCCTTTATCAGCGTAGGCCTCAATGTGATCCAAAGAAGCCCTTCTCAGATTCCTCAAAGACAGTGTTAATGGACTGCTCCACGAAACATAAGTGTAACTCTGTGAGATGAATTCACACATCACCAAGAAGTTTCTAAGAAAGCTTCTTTCTAGTTTTCATCTGTGGATATTTCCTTTGTCACTGTAATGTTCATTGCGCTATGAAGTATCTAATTGCAGATTTCCAGAAAACTGTGCTAACAAACTGATCACTGAAGAGAAACGTGTAACTCTGTGAGTTGCATTCACACATGGCAATGCAGTTTCTCAGAAAGCTTCTCTTTAGTTATTATGTGAGGATATTTCCTTTATCACCATGGGCCCCAATAGGCTCCCAAATATCACTTTGCAGATTCCACGAAAAGAGTGTTAGCAAACTGCTTCTTGAGGCAGAGGTTGTAACTCTGTGAGATGAACTCACAGATCAGAAAGAAGTTTCTCAGAAAGCTTCTTTCACGTTTTGAACGGATGAAATTTCCTTTATCAGCGTAGGCCTCAATGTGATCCAAAGAAGCCCTTCTCAGATTCCTCAAAGACAGTGTTAATGGACTGCTCCACGAAACATAAGTGTAACTCTGTGAGATGAATTCACACATCACCAAGAAGTTTCTAAGAAAGCTTCTTTCTAGTTTTCATCTGTGGATATTTCCTTTGTCACTGTAATGTTCATTGCGCTATGAAGTATCTAATTGCAGATTTCCAGAAAACTGTGCTAACAAACTGATCACTGAAGAGAAACGTGTAACTCTGTGAGTTGCATTCACACATGGCAATGCAGTTTCTCAGAAAGCTTCTCTTTAGTTATTATGTGAGGATATTTCCTTTATCACCATGGGCCCCAATAGGCTCCCAAATATCACTTTGCAGATTCCACGAAAAGAGTGTTAGCAAACTGCTTCTTGAGGCAGAGGTTGTACCTCTGTGAGATGAACTCACAGATCAGAAAGAAGTTTCTCAGAAAGCTTCTTTCACGTTTTGAACGGATGAAATTTCCTTTATCAGCGTAGGCCTCAATGTGATCCAAAGAAGCCCTTCTCAGATTCCTCAAAGACAGTGTTAATGGACTGCTCCACGAAACATAAGTGTAACTCTGTGAGATGAATTCACACATCACCAAGAAGTTTCTAAGAAAGCTTCTTTCTAGTTTTCATCTGTGGATATTTCCTTTGTCACTGTAATGTTCATTGCGCTATGAAGTATCTAATTGCAGATTTCCAGAAAACTGTGCTAACAAACTGATCACTGAAGAGAAACGTGTAACTCTGTGAGTTGCATTCACACATGGCAATGCAGTTTCTCAGAAAGCTTCTCTTTAGTTATTATGTGAGGATATTTCCTTTATCACCATGGGCCCCAATAGGCTCCCAAATATCACTTTGCAGATTCCACGAAAAGAGTGTTAGCAAACTGCTTCTTGAGGCAGAGGTTGTAACTCTGTGAGATGAACTCACAGATCAGAAAGAAGTTTCTCAGAAAGCTTCTTTCACGTTTTGAACGGATGAAATTTCCTTTATCAGCGTAGGCCTCAATGTGATCCAAAGAAGCCCTTCTCAGATTCCTCAAAGACAGTGTTAATGGACTGCTCCACGAAACATAAGTGTAACTCTGTGAGATGAATTCACACATCACCAAGAAGTTTCTAAGAAAGCTTCTTTCTAGTTTTCATCTGTGGATATTTCCTTTGTCACTGTAATGTTCATTGCGCTATGAAGTATCTAATTGCAGATTTCCAGAAAACTGTGCTAACAAACTGATCACTGAAGAGAAACGTGTAACTCTGTGAGTTGCATTCACACATGGCAATGCAGTTTCTCAGAAAGCTTCTCTTTAGTTATTATGTGAGGATATTTCCTTTATCACCATGGGCCCCAATAGGCTCCCAACTATCACTTTGCAGATTCCACGAAAAGAGTGTTAGCAAACTGCTTCTTGAGGCAGAGGTTGTAACTCTGTGAGATGAACTCACAGATCAGAAAGAAGTTTCTCAGAAAGCTTCTTTCACGTTTTGAACGGATGAAATTTCCTTTATCAGCGTAGGCCTCAATGTGATCCAAAGAAGCCCTTCTCAGATTCCTCAAAGACAGTGTTAATGGACTGCTCCACGAAACATAAGTGTAACTCTGTGAGATGAATTCACACATCACCAAGAAGTTTCTAAGAAAGCTTCTTTCTAGTTTTCATCTGTGGATATTTCCTTTGTCACTGTAATGTTCATTGCGCTATGAAGTATCTAATTGCAGATTTCCAGAAAACTGTGCTAACAAACTGATCACTGAAGAGAAACGTGTAACTCTGTGAGTTGCATTCACACATGGCAATGCAGTTTCTCAGAAAGCTTCTCTTTAGGTATTATGTGAGGATATTTCCTTTATCACCATGGGCCCCAATAGGCTCCCAAATATCACTTTGCAGATTCCACGAAAAGAGTGTTAGCAAACTGCTTCTTGAGGCAGAGGTTGTAACTCTGTGAGATGAACTCACAGATCAGAAAGAAGTTTCTCAGAAAGCTTCTTTCACGTTTTGAACGGATGAAATTTCCTTTATCAGCGTAGGCCTCAATGTGATCCAAAGAAGCCCTTCTCAGATTCCTCAAAGACAGTGTTAATGGACTGCTCCACGAAACATAAGTGTAACTCTGTGAGATGAATTCACACATCACCAAGAAGTTTCTAAGAAAGCTTCTTTCTAGTTTTCATCTGTGGATATTTCCTTTGTCACTGTAATGTTCATTGCGCTATGAAGTATCTAATTGCAGATTTCCAGAAAACTGTGCTAACAAACTGATCACTGAAGAGAAACGTGTAACTCTGTGAGTTGCATTCACACATGGCAATGCAGTTTCTCAGAAAGCTTCTCTTTAGTTATTATGTGAGGATATTTCCTTTATCACCATGGGCCCCAATAGGCTCCCAAATATCACTTTGCAGATTCCACGAAAAGAGTGTTAGCAAACTGCTTCTTGAGGCAGAGGTTGTAACTCTGTGAGATGAACTCACAGATCAGAAAGAAGTTTCTCAGAAAGCTTCTTTCACGTTTTGAACGGATGAAATTTCCTTTATCAGCGTAGGCCTCAATGTGATCCAAAGAAGCCCTTCTCAGATTCCTCAAAGACAGTGTTAATGGACTGCTCCACGAAACATAAGTGTAACTCTGTGAGATGAATTCACACATCACCAAGAAGTTTCTAAGAAAGCTTCTTTCTAGTTTTCATCTGTGGATATTTCCTTTGTCACTGTAATGTTCATTGCGCTATGAAGTATCTAATTGCAGATTTCCAGAAAACTGTGCTAACAAACTGATCACTGAAGAGAAACGTGTAACTCTGTGAGTTGCATTCACACATGGCAATGCAGTTTCTCAGAAAGCTTCTCTTAGTTATTATGTGAGGATATTTCCTTTATCACCATGGGCCCCAATAGGCTCCCAAATATCACTTTGCAGATTCCACGAAAAGAGTGTTAGCAAACTGCTTCTTGAGGCAGAGGTTGTAACTCTGTGAGATGAACTCACAGATCAGAAAGAAGTTTCTCAGAAAGCTTCTTTCACGTTTTGAACGGATGAAATTTCCTTTATCAGCGTAGGCCTCAATGTGATCCAAAGAAGCCCTTCTCAGATTCCTCAAAGACAGTGTTAATGGACTGCTCCACGAAACATAAGTGTAACTCTGTGAGATGAATTCACACATCACCAAGAAGTTTCTAAGAAAGCTTCTTTCTAGTTTTCATCTGTGGATATTTCCTTTGTCACTGTAATGTTCATTGCGCTATGAAGTATCTAATTGCAGATTTCCAGAAAACTGTGCTAACAAACTGATCACTGAAGAGAAACGTGTAACTCTGTGAGTTGCATTCACACATGGCAATGCAGTTTCTCAGAAAGCTTCTCTTTAGTTATTATGTGAGGATATTTCCTTTATCACCATGGGCCCCAATAGGCTCCCAAATATCACTTTGCAGATTCCACGAAAAGAGTGTTAGCAAACTGCTTCTTGAGGCAGAGGTTGTAACTCTGTGAGATGAACTCACAGATCAGAAAGAAGTTTCTCAGAAAGCTTCTTTCACGTTTTGAACGGATGAAATTTCCTTTATCAGCGTAGGCCTCAATGTGATCCAAAGAAGCCCTTCTCAGATTCCTCAAAGACAGTGTTAATGGACTGCTCCACGAAACATAAGTGTAACTCTGTGAGATGAATTCACACATCACCAAGAAGTTTCTAAGAAAGCTTCTTTCTAGTTTTCATCTGTGGATATTTCCTTTGTCACTGTAATGTTCATTGCGCTATGAAGTATCTAATTGCAGATTTCCAGAAAACTGTGCTAACAAACTGATCACTGAAGAGAAACGTGTAACTCTGTGAGTTGCATTCACACATGGCAATGCAGTTTCTCAGAAAGCTTCTCTTTAGGTATTATGTGAGGATATTTCCTTTATCACCATGGGCCCCAATAGGCTCCCAACTATCACTTTGCAGATTCCACGAAAAGAGTGTTAGCAAACTGCTTCTTGAGGCAGAGGTTGTAACTCTGTGAGATGAACTCACAGATCAGAAAGAAGTTTCTCAGAAAGCTTCTTTCACGTTTTGAACGGATGAAATTTCCTTTATCAGCGTAGGCCTCAATGTGATCCAAAGAAGCCCTTCTCAGATTCCTCAAAGACAGTGTTAATGGACTGCTCCACGAAACATAAGTGTAACTCTGTGAGATGAATTCACACATCACCAAGAAGTTTCTAAGAAAGCTTCTTTCTAGTTTTCATCTGTGGATATTTCCTTTGTCACTGTAATGTTCATTGCGCTATGAAGTATCTAATTGCAGATTTCCAGAAAACTGTGCTAACAAACTGATCACTGAAGAGAAACGTGTAACTCTGTGAGTTGCATTCACACATGGCAATGCAGTTTCTCAGAAAGCTTCTCTTTAGTTATTATGTGAGGATATTTCCTTTATCACCATGGGCCCCAATAGGCTCCCAAATATCACTTTGCAGATTCCACGAAAAGAGTGTTAGCAAACTGCTTCTTGAGGCAGAGGTTGTAACTCTGTGAGATGAACTCACAGATCAGAAAGAAGTTTCTCAGAAAGCTTCTTTCACGTTTTGAACGGATGAAATTTCCTTTATCAGCGTAGGCCTCAATGTGATCCAAAGAAGCCCTTCTCAGATTCCTCAAAGACAGTGTTAATGGACTGCTCCACGAAACATAAGTGTAACTCTGTGAGATGAATTCACACATCACCAAGAAGTTTCTAAGAAAGCTTCTTTCTAGTTTTCATCTGTGGATATTTCCTTTGTCACTGTAATGTTCATTGCGCTATGAAGTATCTAATTGCAGATTTCCAGAAAACTGTGCTAACAAACTGATCACTGAAGAGAAACGTGTAACTCTGTGAGTTGCATTCACACATGGCAATGCAGTTTCTCAGAAAGCTTCTCTTTAGTTATTATGTGAGGATATTTCCTTTATCACCATGGGCCCCAATAGGCTCCCAAATATCACTTTGCAGATTCCACGAAAAGAGTGTTAGCAAACTGCTTCTTGAGGCAGAGGTTGTAACTCTGTGAGATGAACTCACAGATCAGAAAGAAGTTTCTCAGAAAGCTTCTTTCACGTTTTGAACGGATGAAATTTCCTTTATCAGCGTAGGCCTCAATGTGATCCAAAGAAGCCCTTCTCAGATTCCTCAAAGACAGTGTTAATGGACTGCTCCACGAAACATAAGTGTAACTCTGTGAGATGAATTCACACATCACCAAGAAGTTTCTAAGAAAGCTTCTTTCTAGTTTTCATCTGTGGATATTCCTTTGTCACTGTAATGTTCATTGCGCTATGAAGTATCTAATTGCAGATTTCCAGAAAACTGTGCTAACAAACTGATCACTGAAGAGAAACGTGTAACTCTGTGAGTTGCATTCACACATAAATGCAGTTTCTCAGAAAGCTTCCTTTAGTTATTATGTGAGGATATTTCCTTATCACCATGGGCCCCAATAGGCTCCCAAATATCACTTTGCAGATTCCACGAAAAGAGTGTTAGCAAACTGCTTCTTGAGGCAAGGTTGTAACTCTGTGAGATGAACTCACAGATCAGAAAGAAGTCTCTCAGAAAGTCTTTCACGTTTTGAACGGATGAAATTTCCTTTATCAGCGTAGGCCTCAATGTGATCCAAAGAAGCCCTTCTCAGATTCCTCAAAGACAGTGTTTAATGGACTGCTCCACGAAACATAAGTGTAACTCTGTGAGATGAATTCACACATCACCAAGAAGTTTCTAGAAAGCTTCTTTCTAGTTTTCATCTGTGGATATTTCCTTTGTCACTGTAATGTTCATTGCGCTATGAAGTATCTAATGCAGATTTCCAGAAAACTGTGCTAACAAACTGATCACTGAAGAGAAACGTGTAACTCTGTGAGTTGCATTCACACAT
>NC_044569.1:50986868-50990122 GCF_007565055.1 Rhinopithecus roxellana | reverse complement strand
AGTGTTAATGGACTGCTCCACGAAACATAGTGTAATCTGTGAGATGAATTCACACATCACCAGGCAGTTTCTAAGAAAGCTTCTTTCTAGTTTTCATCTGTGGATATATCCTTTGTCACCGTAGCTTCATTGCTGCTATGAAGTGTCTAATTGCAGATTTCCAGAAAACTGTGTTAACAAACTGATCACTGAAGAGAAACGTGTAACTCTGAGAGTTGCATTCACACATGGCAATGCAGTTTCTCAGAAAGCTTCTCTTTAGTTATTATGTGAGGATATGTCCTTTTTCACCATAGCCCACAATGAGCTCCAAATATACCTTTGCAGAATCCCTGACAACAGTGTTAGCAAACTGTTCCAAGAAGGGAAGGGTGGAACTCTGTGTGACGAAGTCACACATCAGAAAGCAATCTCTCAGAAAGCTTCTCTCTACTTCTTATGTGACGATATTTCCTTTCTCACCATGGGCCCCATGGGCTCCAAATATCACTTTCCAGATTCCACGAAACAGAGTGTTAGCAAACTGCTTTATGAAGTCTAAGTTATAAGTCTGGGAGAGAACTCTCACGATCAGAAAGAAGTTTCTCAGAAGCTTCTTTCACGTTTTGAACGGATTAAATTTCCCTTTATCAAGCGTAGGCCTCAAAGCGATGCAAGGAAGCCCTTCTCAGTTTCCTCAAAGACCGTGTTAATGGACTGCTCCACGAAACATCAGTGTAACTCTGTAGAGATGAATTCACACATCACCAGGCAGTTTCTAAGAAAGCTTCTTTCTAGTTTTCATCTGTGGATATATCCTTTTGTCACCGTAAGCTTCATTGCGCTATTAAGTGTCTAATGCGATTTCCAGAAAAACTGTGTTAACAAACTGATCACTGAAGAGAAACGTGTAACTCTGAGAGTTGCATTCACACATGGCAATGCAGTTTCTCAGAAGCCTTCTCTTAGTTATTATGTGAGGATATGTCCTTTTTCACCATAGCCCTCAATGAGCTCCCAAATATACCTTTGCAGAATCCTGACAACAGTGTTAAGCAAACTGTTCCAAGAAGGGAAGGGTGGAACTCTGTGTGACGAAGTCACACATTCAGAAAGCAATCTCTCAGAAGCTTCTCTCTACTTCTTACTGTGACGAATATTCCTTTCTCACCATGGGCCCCTATGGGCTCCCAAATATCACTTTCCAGATTCACGAAACGAGTGTTAGCAAACTGCTTTCTGAAGTCTAAGTTATAAGTCTGGGAGATGAACTCACAGATCAGAAAGAAGTTTCTCAGAAAGCTTCTTTCACGTTTTGAACGGATGAAATTTCCCTTTATCAGCGTAGGCCTACAAAGCGATGCAAGGAAGCCCTTCTCAGTTTCCTCAAAGACAGGTTAATGGACTGCTCCACGAAAATAAGTGTAACTCTGTGAGATGAATTCACACATCACCAGGCAGTTTCTAAGAAAGCTTCTTTCTAGTTTTCATCTGTGGATATATCCTTGTCACCGTAAGCTCATTGAGCTATGAAGTGTCTAATTGCAGATTTCCAGAAAACTGTGTTAACAAACTGATCACTGAAGAGAACGTTGTAACTCTGGAAGTTGCATTCACACATGGCAATGCAGTTTCTCAGAAGCTTCTCTTTAGTTATTATGTGATGATATGTCCTTTTTCACCATAGCCCTCAATGAGCTCCCAAATAACCTTGCAGAATCCCTGACACCAGTGTTAGCAAACTGTTCCAATGAAGGGAAGTGTGGAACTCTGTGTGACGAAGTCACACATCAGAAAGGCAATCTCTCAGAAAGCTTCTCTCTACTCTCTATGTGACGATATTTCCTTTCTCACCATGGGCCCCTATGGGCTCCCAAATATCACTTTCCAGATTCCACGAAAAGAGTGTAGCAAACTGCTTTCTGAAGTCTACGTTATAAGTCTGGGAGAGAACTCACAGATCAGAAAGAAGTTTCTCAGAAAGCTTCTTTCACCGTTTTGAACGGATGAAATTTCCTTTATCAGCGTAGGCCTCAAAGCGATGCAAGGAAGCCCTTCTCAGTTTCCTCAAAGACAGTGTTAATGGACTGCTCCACGAAACATAAGTGTAACTCTGTGAGATGATTCACACATCACCAGGCATTTTAAGAAGCTTCTTTCTAGTTTTCATCTGTGGATATATCCTTTGTCACCGTGCTTCATTGCGCTATGAAGTGTCTAATTGCAGATTTCCAGAAACTGTGTTAACAAACTGATCACTGAAGAGAAACGTGTAACTCTGAGAGTTGCATTCACACATGGCAATGCAGTTTCTCAGAAAGCTTCTCTTTAGTTATTATGTGGGATATGTCCTTTTTCACCATAGCCCTCAAAGCTCCCAAATATACCTTTGCAGAATCCCTGACAACAGTGTTAGCAAACTGTTCCAAGAAGGGAAGGGTGGAACTCTGTGTGACGAAGTCACACATCAGAAAGCAATCTCTCAGAAAGCTTCTCTCTACTTTTATGTGACGATATTTCCTTTCTCACCATGGGCCCCTATGGGCTCCCAAATATCACTTTCCATTCCACGAAAAGAGTGTTAGCAACTGCTTTCTGAAGTCTAAATTATAAGTCTGGGAGATGAACTCACAGATCAGAAAGGAGTTTCTCAGAAAGCTTCCTTCACGTTTTGAACGGATGAAATTTCCTTTATCAGCGTAGGCCTCAAAGCGATTCAAGGAAGCCCTTCTCAGATTCCTCAAAGACAGTGTTAATGGACTGCTCCACGAAACATAAGTGTAACTCTGTGAGATGAATTCACACATCACCAGGCAGTTTCTAAGAAAGCTTCTTTCTAGTTTTCATCTGTGGATATATCCTTTGTCACCGTAAGCTTCATTGCGCTATGAAGTGTCTAATTGCAGATTTCCAGAAAACTGTGTTAACAAACTGATCACTGAGAGAAACGTGTAACTCTGAGAGTTGCATTCACACATGGCAATGCAGTTTCTCAGAAAGCTTCTCTTTGTTATGATGTGAGGATATGTCCTTTTTCACCATAGCCCTCAATGAGCTCCCAAATATACCTTTGCAGAATCCCTGACAACAGTGTTAGCAAACTGTTCCAAGAAGGGAAGGGTGGAACTCTGTGTGACGAAGTCACACATCAGAAAGCAATCTCTCAGAAAGCTTCTCTCTACTTCTTATGTGACGATATTTCCTTTCTCACCTGGGCCCCTATGGGCTCCCAAATATCACTTTCAGATTCCACGAAAAGATTGTTAGCAACTGCT